>NC_056737.1:18086830-18386830 GCF_019279795.1 Protopterus annectens | reverse complement strand
ACATGCTACAGGTAATAGGGGAAAGTAGAACATTTTCAACAAGAAAATCACATGTATCTAAATGGAAAATATTTTTTTCTTTTGTGCCAAAAGAGAGGATGGTATCTCTGTCAGGTAGGGAATACTGTCTATCCTCCAAAAGTTGTGTGAGCAACTCAGTTTAGGTCTAGTGTCCACTTCCATAAAGATGCATTTGTCAACCATCTTAGCTTGTCTACCCATAGAACCACATCTTTGTTCACATCTTGAGGTCAAGCAATCTGTGAAAGGCATCCCATACATCAAGCTTCACAGAACATCTATTATTTGTTCCTGGGACCTGAATTATGTACTTGAGAAATTAATGTCACCACCTTTGGAACCGGCTGCTTCTGGGCCTTTAAAATATTGCACGTGAAAATGGTTCTTGTTGCTCTAACCCCTACTGAAAGGGTATCTGAGTTATTAAGCCCTGATGTCTGGCCCAGTTTTTATAATTTTCCATAAGGGCAGAATTAACCTGTTCTTTATCTCTAAAGTGGTCACTGAAATACCTCTGAACCAATCTGTTCACCTTCTTGCATTTTTTCCTAATCCTCAAAGTAGAGGTGAAAGGATTCTCCACTTGTTAGATGCCACAGATAATTAAAATTTCATTTGCAGAAGACAAAATAAATCAGAACATCTGATCAGTTGTTCATTTCCTTTGAGGTTTAAAAGCACGGTCTTCTGGGATCCAAAGAAACTAATTCCAGATGGATATCTCTTGCCATCTCCTTTTGCTACTCCTTTCATGGTAAGTCCCTCATAAGTAGTACCACTGCCCATTCTAGAAGAGATGTAACTTCCTTATTTTTTTCCTCAAAAGACTAGACTCAAAATCCATACTAGAGGCAGCTACTTGATAGGTTCAAAGGTTACTTGTCTAATGGCCCTAGAGCCCTTACAAGCCTAGCCATATTTATCCTGGGTTTCCCCAATTGTCTATGGTTAGGTGCATGACGTTCACAGAGGTAAGGGTCTGTGGTAGTTAATAAAGACTTCCTCTGTCCAGGAGTGACATGGGCGCCACCCCAAGAGTGAATTTGCGGTCACCCATACTTTGATCTAGGCTGTGTTTGAAGATAGTCAGGGAGGGGTTCTGTTTCACATAAATTGGAAGCTTGTTCCAGAAAAGTGGCAGTCTGTGGGGGATGTATCTACCTCTCCAGCATGACCTGTTCATGACAGAGGCTAGGTTAAGATCCCTGGAGCAAGTGACTCTCATACAGTTTGATTTACAAATGTGTAGCATTTCCATCAGGGCCGGGTCAGAGACTGCCCTGCAAGCCAGGCACAGGTCATCCCTTAGCAACCTATAGGAGAAAGAATACAATGACAGTGGTTTCAGTCTTTCTGTGTAAGACTTGATGTTCTTCGTGTTTCACTATTGCACTCAACACACTGCAGGTAGCCATCAGTCGGCCCGAATACCAGAGACTTAGTATTTCTGCGTTGGTTGCTGTCGCTTTAGGATGGACATCAGGTCGTCAGGGGTATAAAAACAGGCAGCCGATGCCATTATATCAGTCTTTCTTGCCGAGGAGGAGTGCGAAGCAGTTCGCAAGTGCCAGTCGGCCGCTACCTGAATTTTTCATTTTTGAATTGAATAATGATGAAGTCTTCTAAAGCTAAGTACCCCATTGGGGATCCTTTTTTCTTGCTCTAACCGATGTCAGAAAAAATTAACAATTGTCTTGCCTGTGGAAAGCAAATACCTCACAGAGATTTTCATTCTTAGTGCGTTACCTGTTTAGGCCCAGACCACGACGTCCCTCGCTGTCAGTTTTGTGCCTTGTTTAATGCCCAAACCATTCGAAGTCGGGCACTCTTTGTTGCTAAATTTTTTCACTCTCGATCTCCATATTCTGAAATGGCTTCAGTAAGCCAGCCGACTACTGATTTTTTGAAAAAACTTAAGGATGGACAGAGACAAACTGCATAGGTCCAAAACTGCTGACGATGCTTATGTCAAGCTAGCCGGCAGTCCATCGGTACTCAGTGAGGTGCCTTTGCAGCCCTTGATGCCCACTTCAGTGAATTCGCAGGCCTCTGCTGAGACCCATTCGGAGTCCAGTATACTGCAAGATGCTTTTTCGACTATGGAATCTGCGGATGTCTCTACCTTGGATGGGTCGGGAGCTGCTGTGCAGGCACCGGCTTCTGAGGCAGTTTTTCGCTCTATCGATGATCAAGTTAAACCGACGACTTAATTTCTAACCAAAACTACTGAGTTTCTTAGGCCCAGAGTATGCACTATGCATAGAAAACCGACGACCAAAGCGCATGCTCAGGCTCTCGTGCCACAAAAACAAATGCTTAGAATGGCTGAAGACCTTATTGCACTGATTAGGGGAAGTCAGCCTTCCCCTGCAAAGAGACAAAGAACCTAGTCCCCTTCAGGTTCTACAGAAAAGGAGTCCGATGAGTCTGACATTTCTGATTATGAAGACATGCCCTTATCCGCCTATGAGGATTCAAATGCAAAGGAATCTATTCCCTCTGCCTCTCCTCCAGAGGATTTTTCTTTTGGTGAAACCTTGCATACTTTAAGAGAGCATTTCCATTGGGAATGCCAAGACTATCCTCGGACCAAAAAGAGACTCAGATAATTTTTAGAGTTGTCTCAGCACAGGCCTTTAGCTGTACCCCCTGTCCTGGATGTGGTGGATGACGTTTTCATGGAATCCAGTTTTACTCCTGACACTTTACCTCCTGCCCCTAGGAAACCTGACAGGTACTACAGAGTACCTGATACTCACAAGTTTCTGTTCAAGAATCCTACTGCTGACCCAGAGATCATTTCCCAGGGGCCTAAAGGTATCAAGGCTACTACAGCCAAGAATCCCAGCCCTACGGACAGAGATTCCAGAGCTTTGGACAGATGGGGTAAGAAGGTATATACCTCTGCAACTCTTGCTATCAGGGCTTTGAATTGCCAGTTTCACATGCTAACGTACCAGCAACATATTATAGAGCTTATTAAACAAAAATTGGTAACTTTTCCAGACTGTGCAGAAAATAAAAAATTGCAGGAGCTTATGCACTCTGCAAACCAAGTCAGTAAGCATACTTTGCAGTGTGGCTTTGATGCCCTAGAAGCATCTTGCAGGACAGCAGCCACTGGCTCTGTAATGAGAAGACATGCTTGGTTGAAGGAGCAGACCTGGACAGATCATGTCAAATCTAAATTACTAGACGCTCCTTTGAATAAAGACTCTTTGTTTGGCACCAAAGCAGAAGAGGTTCTTAAAAAAATGGAAGAAAAATCTAAATCTATGCAGACTGTTAAAGAATTCTTACAACCCCCTAGATTCAGTAGGCAGTGCCCTTCAAAACACTGGTCCTTTCCAGCCCCATCCAGGCCTTCTCAAACAAGACCCAGGGGAAACAGACCACCCAGATTACAGTCTCAGGGTATGCAGAGATCTAAGCAATGGAGTGCCCCCACCCCTAAAACAAGGAGTGGTAAGCCACCTCTTTACAGAAAAAGCTCACAATGACTTCTTCAATCCAATTCCCAGCCCTGTCCAACTGCTTGCACCCCTAGGAGGAAAACTTGCCCTTCATGCAAAAAACTGGATGTCCATCACCCAGGACCAATGGGTCCTCAACATTGTATCCCAGGGGTACAAATTTTATTTCCATTCTCTGCCAACCCCAAGCGGTTTTCCAGACCTTCCTCCAAACCAGTAGGCAGAGGCTCAAAACCAAGTCCTGTTCAATATCAGAGCTGTTCAGCCTGTTCCAGTAGAACAGAGGGGTCAAAGATTCTACTCCAGACTCTTCCTGGTACCCAGGAAAGAAGTCCCTTGGCACCCAATTCTGGATCTTTCAATTCTCAACACCTTCCTGGTGGTACCAAAATTCAAAATGCTTACCCTGCAACGGCTTCTTCCTATGTTAGCCAAGGATACCTGGTTAGTCACCCTACAGTTAAAAAAATCCTATCTGCACATCCCTATAAGGGAGTCATGCAAGAAGTATCTACATTTCAGGTCAGGATCTATGCATTATCAGTTCTCTGCTCTTCCCTTTGGCTTATCTAATGCACCCAGGGTATTCACAAAATGCCTGGCTCCAGCCATTACATACTGCAGGCAGAGAAATATCCAAATTTACCCATAATTGGATGACTGCCTGATTCAGGTGGACAGTCTGGAATTGCTGCTTCAGCACCTGGCATTTGTAAAAAGCCTAAGCTGCAGTGGTACAGCGGTAGCATTGTTGCCTCACAGCAAGAGGTTCTCCTGTTCAATTCACGGCTGAAGTGCCTTCTGTGTGGAGTCTGCATATCCTCCCCGCGGTCGAGTGACCTCCAAAATATGTGCGTGAATGGGCGTCGGCCTGCCAACTCCGCATCATAAAAAAATCTACTGCCAATCATTAGCAGACCGAAGTTCCACTGTGGCGACCCCTAACTGGGAAAAGCCGAAAAGACAAACTTCTTACTTCCTTGGGGTACACCATCAACGAAAAGAAATCACAACTGGTACCCAGTCAAAAGATTGTATTCCTGGGAGCAAGCTTGGACACAACTTCCCAGATGGCATTCCTCACTTCAGAAAAGCAAGTCTATCTGACAGATTACTTCAAACAAATGGCCACCAGAACCCAGCTATCTGCAAGAAAAATACTGCAAGCCCTAGGGTTCATGGTCTCATGTATACTGCTAACTCCATATGCAAGACTGCATATGAGGAAACTTCAATGGTATTTCAAAAGTCTTTGGTGCCAACATTCTCAGGACCTGGAAACAGTCATTCCTATCATACCCTGTCTAAGGACAGAGTTCCTTTGGTGGGCAGAAGCATGCAACCACAACAAGGGACAGACATTCACTCTACCCCACACCGCCCAGACCCTGACCACAGATGCATCAGACTATGCCCGGGGGGCTCACATGGCTGGCAGATGCAGTCAGGGCCACTGGAGCCCAAGTCAGATTCATCTGCACATCAACCAAAAAGATATGCTAGTTGTACAGAATGTCCTGACAGCTTTCAGATCCCTACTCTTTCCAGGACAACTGCTAATAAAAACAGACAACACCACAGTTGTGGTACATCAACAAGCAGGGGGAACCCATTCCAACCCACTCTGCAGGTTAGCCGTGGCCCTGTGGCACACGGCCTTGGACATCTAAGTCCACCTGGAATCTCAGTTCCTGCCAGGCAAGCAAAACTCACTGGCAGACGATTTAAGCAGAAATCTCCTAGACCCACACGAGTGGAAATTGGAGCCCAGCACCTTCAACTTTCTGATTCAGAAATGGGGAACTCCAGATGTGGATCTCTTTGCTTCCCCCTACAACCATCAGCTCAGCAAATTCTGCACCAGGAATCCTTACAGCAGGGCCTGGAAAGTGGATGCCCTATCCTTTCTATGGGAAAAGCTTTCAGTCTGTGCCTTTCCCCCTCTGCCCCTTCTCATGAGTATTACTCAACATAAAACAAGACAGGCCAAGGACAATTCTGATTTCCCTGGACTGGCCACACCAGCACTGGTACCCACTCCTGCACAGCCTGACAACGGTGCCACCCTGGCACCTACACCAGACCCCAACCCTGCTCTCTCAGCAGGAGGGACAGATTTTGCATCCACAATTGCAAACCCTAAATGGTGCAGCCTGGCTTATTCCTTGAATTCTGCACCAGCAACCGTAAGCAAACAGGTGTTTGACGTTATCCTTGAAGCCAGAAGGCCCAGTACAAGGAAATCCTATGCTGATAAGTGAGAAAAGTATTGTTCCTGGATTCAGTGTAAAGGAGAGGACACAACACTGCCCTCCTTACCCCCTAATCCCAGATTACCTAGCTGAATTAATCCACAGAGGCCTATCCTTCTCCTCCATTAAGATCCATGCCTCTGCCATCTCAGCTCATTACAACACTGAGCCACCCCTATTCTCTCACCCCCTCATCATACAGTTCCTGAGAGGGGCAAACAACTTAAGGCTACCAAGGAAAGCACTCACCCCTGCTTGGGACCTTAACTTTGTACTGGAAAAGCTCATGCCCCCCCCCCCCCCCCTTTGATCTGGCTGCTTCAGCAGAGTTAAAATTGTTCTCTTGGAAAACAGCCTTGCTTCTAGGCATCACTTCAACTAGAAGAGTGTCTTAGCAACAAGCACTGATGGCTGTGGAACCCTTCATTATTTTCCATGCTGACAGGGTTTCCCTCAGGACTAGCCCTTCCTTTATGCCTAAAGTGGTGTCCAGTGTGGCTCTCAACCAATCCATCCATTTGCCAACCTTCTTCCCTAATCCTCAAAATAAAGGGGAAAGGATCCTGCACTCTTTGGACGTGCACAGACAGCTCAAATTCTACCTTGACAGGACTAAGCCCTTCAGAAAATCTGACCAGTTGCTAGTTAGCTTTGCAACAGGGGCAGAGGGCAAGGCCATTTCAAAACAAACCATTTCCAAATGGATAGCACACTGCATCCATTTCGGCTACAAGCACCATTGAAAGCCAACCACTCAGGGGGTCAGAACACATTCAACTAGAGCTACATCTACCTTTACAGCATTTCTCAGTGGAGTCCCTACCAGGGACATCCTGGAGGCTGCTACCTGGAACTCTGTACACACCTTCACCAAGCATTACCACCACCTACCTATTTTTTCCAAATCCAGGGCAGGTTTTGCTACAGCAGTCTTGCAAGGCCTACTAGCCAGCCCTAACTCTTCTTGACTGCCTCCACCCTTCCTCAGCTTTGGGAATCCACCCAAGTGTGATGACTGCAACAGTGAAGCACGAAGAACATAGTACGGTTGTGTACACTTACCATAAATGTAGATGTTCAAGTGTATTCATTGTTGCAGTCCTGGTTTCTCTCCCTCCAGACCCCTGTTTTTTCTCTATCTCTCTCCTGTCTATGGCTATTACTATTGGTATTGGTGTTTACTTTTTACTGGTGGTGTTTTCCCCACCATAACTTAGCTCCCTATTTGGGGGCTTCTGACATTTGGGGCAAGAAAAACCGATGTAATGCTGTTGGCTGCCTGTTTTTATACACCTGATGTCAGTCCTGAAGCGACAGCAACCGATGCAGAAATACTAAGTCTCTGGTATTCGAGCCGACCGAGGGTTGCCTGCAGGCAGATAACTCAAGTGTGATAACTGCAACAGTGAATACACTTGAACATCTACATTTATGGTAACTGTACACAACTGTAATTTTTCCTGTAACCTGTAATTTCTTGGTGAGAAACATCTATGGTCTCTCCAGTTGTTGCAGATGTCTGGTGAGATACATGCAACACGGAACATTGTACTCAATTATTCATCTGATTAGGGCCAAGTATAATAGAATTATAACATCCTCAAATCTGGAAGTGATGCCTTTACTTATAAGATGTGCCACATGGAGGAATTCCTTACTGCTGTGGATACATGATGGTTGAAGTTCAGGTTGCTTTCAGTCTGAGTACCCAGATTATGGACCACTGGGTCTACGTGTAGGGGGTATTGTCTGTAATGTAATTAGCAAGGATATCAGCTTTGCCAAAAGGAATAGTAATGCATTTTTTTACATTTAGCTTTAATCCATGGCTTTGTCACCAGACATTTGCCTGCATTAACCCTGTCTGCAGTATCATCATTGGGCACTCGAAGATTGCTTCCAGTTTGCAATTATCCATGAACTTGCTCCACCATAAGCCATCCAAGTTTGCCTGGATGTCTGAGAAATAAATTCCAAATACTAAGAGGTCCAGTACAGAACCCTGTGGTACACCATTGGTGACTGGTCTTTTGCTAGAGATGAAGTCACCCACTTTTACAGTATGTGTCCTGTCGGTGAGCCATTTGACTCTCCATTGGGGATTGTGTTAAATGCTTTGGTTATGTCAAGATAGGCGATATGCACTGTCTTTCCCTTGTCCAGGACCTTGGTGACTTTCTCGAAGAAGTCAACCATGTTTAACAGGCATGATCTACCTTTAATGAATCCGAACTGGATTGGGTCTAGAGTCTGGAGATTACCTATGCCCGTGTTAATAAGGTCCATAAATGATTCTTTCCATGGTCTTGCAGATGAGGCTAGTCAAGCTTATGGGCCTGTAATTCCCACCGTCAGTTGATTGTCCCCCTTTGTGCAGAATGATTACTAATACTGCCCTTTATTCTGCCAGAATATAGCCAGTTCGCAGGCTGTAGTTAAACAGGGATCCAAGTGGGTCTGCTAGGTAATGTTTTAAGTTGTTTAAAAGGCAACCTGAGATGTTGTCTAGTCTCATTGATGCCATGTTTTTGGCCTTGGAGAGCACCAAGATGACGTGCTCTCTTGAGATAATAGGCTGAGGAGTGGTATCATGTATAATTTGGGGGAATGACTGGTGGGGACATGGAGTGAAGTTTGCCCCAAGTCTGTCATCTGGAAGGTTGGCTGTTACCTCCAGTTGAGTATGGGTGGTGCAATCATCAGCCAGTTCAGAACATAGCTGGGTATTCCTTTTTAGATTTCAGACGTAGTTAAAGAATACCTTATGGTTATTCTTAGCTAGGGGGGTATTTTTGCTTCATAATTAGCTTTGTAGGACTTGACAAGATGTCTGATTTGTTTGTTTAAATTAGAGAGGGATTTATTCCACTGCTAAGCCAGTTCCGTCTTGTTCTTGGACATTAGTTTCTTTCTCTTGTTGTATTGCCTGTTTTTGTACTAGGGGTTTACTAGGTTGGCTTGTTTTTTTGGCAAGACGTGGTTTTAATCAGGTGAGGTGCAGCTGATTCTATACAACTGCTTAAATGGTTATATAGGGCATCAGTGTACACCTCTGCATAGGAATCCTTGTTATTTGCGTTTGTTCGAGGGGACTTTGAAACTTCTTATACCATCCCTTAGAAGGCGGTAATTTGTCTTTGAAAAATTCCTAAGTGTTTTTGAGCTTGATGGGGTATCTGGTCTTATAATTACATTGAACCAGACGATTTATGGTCCGCTCTTATCAGATAGGACATCACACAGGGGAAGGGGGTGCAATGCTGTCCCATGTTAGTGGGTATTATGCCCAGGACATTTGAGCCTCTTATAGGTGTGCTGACTAGCTGTCCCAGAGCATTTGCATTGACAAAGTCCAAAAACCTCTGTGCCAGCATGTTTGTGATCTTCCATTCCCACTTTTACAAAACATTACAAGACTGAATCTTTTCTAGAGCCAGGAAGTGGATTTGTGAGAACTATTATTCAAGTGTTACTTGATTGTGTTTGTATATCTCTTACCTCCACCCAGTCTACATAAAAGCTTTGGAAATCATCCCATTTGGCAGCATTACTGAAGCAGTGATCTAATGATGAGCATAGTACAGTGTGTAAGAACATAACATGATAGTAGATGTTCACATATGTCACTGTTGCAGTGATCTAAGGATGAGCATAGTACAGTGTATGTAAGAATATAACATGATAGTAGATGTTCACATAGATATCTGTTGCAGTATAGACACTCTCCCTCCATCCCCTTTTCTCTTCTTTTTCTGTTTAGGCTGAAGTGGAACCCCTGTTTGCCTACTTTTCCCTCTCTATAACTTGTTTTACCAGAGTCTGTCTTATAGCCTCAGTGCCTTTCTTAGAGCTAAAAAGCTTTGAGGGTTTTGGTGCCCCTTCATCCCTTATGTACCAGCACTTAGTCCTCATGCCTAAGTTTAAGGTCAGACATGCAGTACATGAGGAACAAGCACCTAAAGTTTGGCTTACTGGCCAGATATACAGTGTCCTTGACGGGACATACCCTGTTTTGTCATAAGTACTGCAGCAGTGATCTATTCAGACACCTACAGTTAATGGTAAGTTCTTACATGGCTGCACTTTTTCTGCTCTGCGGCAGACATTTTGATATACTTGGCTTAGCTAGAAAAGTACAAAAGTTCATGCATACATAACATATACATTTTTTTGTGTTTTGAGTGATAAATCAGTGTACTTCCTTGAGCTTTCTATATGTCCTCATAACTTAAATGAAAAGTTCTTCAGCAGGAAATTCTGTTGTTCTGTTTGCACTGTATGAGACTCATATAAATTGCACTTAACAGAACGGTGAAATGAATTAATGACTGTTAAGTTGTGGGGGACAGATTATAAAAGGTTGTTTGTGCCTATGTTAAACATGATAATTTATATGTGGAGTTCTTAGCATGAGAAAGTGTATGGGGTAATAATATCTTGATTGTCAAATGGTTAGCTCAGTTATTACATGTTAAGATTAAATGTTCTTCTGTGGTGTAGTAAATATATTTCATTAGTTTCCATCCTTAAATGTTTCTGAGCTTTTCCCTGTTGTAACTTGCTCTACTACCTCTGCAGAGATGCTTCTAGAAGTTTCCGGCTACTAAGCCATGAGCAGTGGATTGCTAACAGGTGCTTTTCCTTTGTAGTTTGGATTCCTTATTAGAGCTGTTGAATCATTTAAGGTGTATGAATTTCATGAATGTAGCAGTGTCTTCATGTAGTTGGTGTAACTGACTGTAAGTTTTCACTATTAATTAAAATAAGCATCCTTAACCTGTCATACTTATAACCACTGCAATTAGTAAAAATTGTTTTCTTTTCTAGAATCTCCCAGTAACTCGTGTCCTTGATAACCTCATGGAAATGAAATCCAATCCAGTGAGTATTTCACTTGTGCTGAATTAGGAGTAAAAGCATTCATAGTAGTTGTGTAAATATGGAAATATCGCAAGCATTTGTTCATTCTAAAGATAAAGAGCTGTTCAAAATTCATAAGAATTAATAATTCTCTGATGTAGATTACAAATGCCTGTGGAAACTTCTGAGGAAACAAGATACTTGAGCTCTTTATATCAAATAGTAGAAACTTATAATATTAAATCAAAATTGAATTGATTAACATTATTTACAGTAAGTAGCCTATTTGACATCTAGAAGTATGTGTTATTGTTGCTTGTTACTTAGGCCATATGTTATGCATTTAAGGGCAAAAGCACTGGATAAAAAAATGCTTAGGTCCTGATAAAAAAATGCTTAGGTCCTTATTGTTGCTGCAGGATTTACAGAAAGTATGAGAAATTGTCATAGCCAAGAGCAGTCTCCAGCCTGTTGATTTTCAACAAATGGACATCTCTACCAAAACATGAATTATAGTTTGACTCCCAAATAACAGTGACTTAATTAGAAGAGGAGAGTTAATGAGTAATGTGAAGTATTCTTAGATTTAAAAATTCTAGAGGTATAGAATATTAATTTCATTTATATTCCAGCTTCATAAGATGCTGTATGGAATGTGATTGTACATCATAGTCTTCACAGAGTTCAAGAACAAAATACGACAACACAAAAGGCAGTAATCAGTATGATAGAAGATGTTAGAAAAAATAAGAAAGAATGTTCATATTACTTTATCGAAAGATAACATAATCGAACGATCAAAACTTCGAAATGGCAGCATTTTGAAGCTTGTATTGTGGGGGGGCTGCGCTCCCCACCCCACCACTAAATATATATTCCAACTCCGAGATCGCACTACAGTGAGGAAAGGGCAAATATTCCAATCCTCACTGTACTGCGATCCCACAATCCGATCTTCGAAATGCTGCCATTTCGAAGCTTTGATCGTTTGATTACATTATCTTTCGATAACGTAATAGGACCCCATTAGAAAAAATAAAGATATTGACCATTAAGATTTACAGGGATTGAGGTTGACAGGCTGTTAAACATCATACTCTTTATAGTTAAATGGAGGAAACCGCTTCAGGGCTAGGAGTTTAAAAAAACACAGTTAACAGAGAAGGTAGGAAGACATGAGGGTATGTACTGATACGAGGGTATGTACTATACAGTTAAGAAACTGAAGAAAAATAAACAAAATAACCATTTCTGTCAGTCAAAGCCCCCCATGGAATGTATCTAATTTTGTCAAGAATAGTAAGCAATAAGACAGAAGAATTTAAAGTAAGACTGGAGAGCTTTATGGAGCATAACTGTTGCAAAATGTGGTAAACACAGGCTAGACAGAGAAACTTTATATAAAAAGTTGCACTGGTTTTGCAGCACCAGCTAAAAATAGAATGTCTGTTCTTTGATTGCCTAGATGATGATTGGAGAAACTTCAGTTCCTTATTGAATTTAACATTGTTAAGCCAGTCACCCACTGAAAACTGCTACTCTTCTTTTGTTATGATTCATCTTTGATTAAAGAAGTTCATTCAGTTACACTCTCAAAATATCATATTTACTTGTGAGTTTGATTTATTTTAGACTCTCTTTCCCCTCATTCCCTTTCTTTTATTTATTTTTTTTCAAACATCTTTGTTGAATTATCACTTGTGGCATAAGCAAATGTACATTCATATATAATTAATCAAACTATATTAACATAAACATTATACTTCACATATATTGCTATATGTTATATGACCTAAGCAATATTACATACATTATTCAATTCCTGCCTTTTTCTAAACAAGAAACATATTTTTTAAACCATCACTTTTGACATAGGCAGTCATACATTTATATAAATGAAAGCAAACCACACTGACACAGTCCTGGTCGCAAGCATTTTACATCACAAACCATAGTGACACACTCCCAGTTGCAAACATTATACATCATTTATGATCTACCCAGTCTTTCTCACTCGAACATTACATAGTTTGTTAAAGTCCTGCTGCCTTTTAGACATCATTCCTTCCTTGTATGTATTGTTCCCACAATTCCCTTTTTTCCTATGTAGTTTGCTCTTACCCTTTTCTAAAGATCTGAATTCCAGTTATTTTATCTGTTACTATATTCACTACTTCTAGTATAGTTGGTTCAGATTATGATTTCCATTTTCTAGTATTTGCTTTTTTGGCAGCCACCATTATTCGACACAGCAAGGCTTTAACATGTGAAGGCAATTCTGATTCTGTATTATAGCTTAGAAAACTCATCTCCCTCGTCAGACCAATTTGCCCACCCAGCATCTCCGACACTGCATTCCACAGGGAATCCTTAAAGTTTGCCAACTCACCACACCCCAAAAAACATGTCAGTTACATCTTTGTTCCCCTTCACACCTTCAACAGTTACTATCTGCCTGAGGAAAAATTCTCCAGAGTCTACTTGGGGTATAAAAATGTGTGAAAACATTTCCAGGCAAAAATCCTAAATCTTCTAGATTTTGTTGCATGTTTGGGAGACATACATATATCTTCACATTGTTTCTTTGTGAATTGCTTATCCAGTCTCTCTTCCCAATCCTTTCTAACTTCCTCTGCTTGATTCTTATAGTTATCATGTAATATTTTATAAGCTGTACTAATTATTCCTTTTTTAATGGCAGTTTCTTCTCTAGATTCTGTTAAACACTGTACCAGTGCTGGTCTTTTGTTTAGGATCCCCCTATTTCTTTCTCTTTGCTTAGACTCTGATATCAATCCCTGATAGAGAAGGCAGTCTCTAATCTCCAGTACAAATACATTTTTGGTGTTTTCCCATTCTATCACCTTTCCCTCTTTAGTTATTTGCTCCCAATACCGTGGTTCCTTTGCCAGTTTTTTCCAATAAATTCCAGCCCCCTCTTGTCTATTGTCTGTATCCTTAATTGCAGTCATCCATATTGGCAGAATCTCCTTTCTGCATTCCCATGTAGGTTTAGTTCTTAGAATACTTTCTGCTAATTTATGGATATAATATTCTGCATGATTATTGTTGTACTCCTTAAAGGCCTGCATCCAAAATCCCAGTCTCTCCTTGTTTCTTAAGCTTCTTCACTGTATTCCCTTTCTTTTCTTAAGGAGAACAAAGAAAGAAAATCATCAGCAGAGTCACTGGCAGTGTTATTAATAACATCAGACCCAGCTATGCATCTTTAAAAGAGTCTTGCTGTTTTAATGCATGCGTTATTTGCTAACTGCCTATAAAAGATATCCAATGTTCTTTTATAAATTGTTCAAAATTTTATGATTGATATTGGTTGGTAATTTATTCCACTGCCTTTCAGTTCTGTTATGAAAAAAGTCACTTTTCATAGTTGCATTATAACTATTTTTATGGCATTATTATGCTGTACGAATTCTGTTCCTAATGTTGTGCTCACATTTTCGAACTTGCAGCTTTTGAAGGCCCAACTCAAATCTCATCTCTTGTTTTTTTTATCTGTATTATACAAAATGCCATTTTAGTGTAGTCATACTTTCAGTACAGGACCAATTTTGAAAGGAAATATTGCCATTGTGTGGTATTTTTGAATTCTTTCAGGTTTGTCAACCTCACTGACTGAGTAAATATAGAAACAAGAGCAGTATTTGATAATTGGCCTGGTAACTGTTAAGTAAAAGGGTATCAGTATGCTTCCATTACTAGCTGTAGCTGTTATTAAAATGATCCTAATCAGAAGATAACATTTCTCATAAAGGTATATTGTTCTGCTCAAGTACCAGTCCTAGGACCTAATATTCCTGTAGACTTTGCAAGATGTTCCCAGTCATAGTGCAGTAATGGCCTCTGTTGGACTGCCCAGTATGTTATGTAAAACAACACTGTTATTATTACTACTATTATTATTATTATTATTATTATTATTAAAACATGTCATTTTGATCTGCTCAGGCATGTAACATATCTGTTTACTTTTGTAACATTTCATTATTGCTTACTGAGGTCACTGTCGGACCTGTCTTTGCATTGTCTGCAAGCTCTGTAATCAGCAGAGTCTGAAGTTGGAATAGTTATCATAAAGATGTTAAGAAAGACTGATCCTAAAGCATACCCTTGCAGAAGACCTCTGTTAGGAAATACTCTGGCTCACTCTTCTTTTTTAAATTAAACACCTTTATTGAATTATCACTTATGACAAGCAAATTTATATTTCTTTAAAAGTAATCAAACTGTATTAACAAGTTCACATTTAAAAACATACTTCACATATATTGCTATATATCATATTATCTAATTTTTTAAACAAGAGATATCCTTAATAATCACTTACAACATAGGCAATCATACATTTATATAAATGAAAACAAACCACACTGACACAATCCAAGTCGCAAGCATTTTACATCACAAACCATAGTGACACACGCCCACTTGCAAACATTATACATCACTTATAATCTATCCAATCATTTTCAGTCAAACATTACATAGCTCATTTAAGTCCTGCCTTCTTTTAAACCTCATTTCTCCCCCATATGTATTGATGTGAAGTTGTTTGATCTTGCCATTCATTCTTACACATGGGATCGGCTCCAAGTCGGCTGCTTTCACAAGCTCAAGATCTTAGAGTAGCTCGAGACCAAGTTCCCTATCCCATGATGCTGTCTGTCTCACCTCAGATCTAGTTTGCCACTGCAACGGATTGGAGGTCGATAGAGATCTCGGGCCAGTATCTTGTTTTTTATTAGCTTTAAAGCAAATATTTTGCCTATTTCTCTAGCTAGAGTGTGTTTTTTGGGCTAGTTAGACATATTTTTAGTTCAGCAAAAACAACAACCTCCTTCCTCTTACTTCTCACTTATGGAAAACAACACTGACCCAAAACCACCGACGTTGGTACAGAAAGGAAAACAAAACAAAAAAGTTTAAAACTTTTATTCTTTCTTTTTCTCTAGCTCTTCGGTGTAACCACCTTCTAGGAGTATCAAAAAGTATTTTTAGTTCAGGCTTTATCCGTGCCTTTCCTGTTGACGAGATTTTCGTCCTTTTAAGAACGGCTGCTCTTAGGCCCTTTGGCCGTGCTTTAGTTGCTTTTGAGCTGTGTGTTTCCCTGTCCTTAGTAGTTTCATATTTGATACCCTAGTTAGCTAATTCTAGTTAGTGTTGCAGTTTTGATAGGTTTTTCTATTTAGGATTGCTAATTCTGTAGATCTGTAAAGTTTGCTATGTGTGTGTGTGTGTGTTAATAACTGTTGCCCTTAGTGTGAGTTGAATAGTTTTTGCATTGCTTTCTGATTGGTGTGTAGTTTGTTGTTAGTATGGCTGATAAGAGGGAAAACAGAAATCAGGCTTTAAAAAATGCCCTAAGTGCGGGCAGAAGATGTCAGTTACTGACTTGCATGTAAATTGTGTTTATTGTTTGGGGCCAGTCCATCTCCAGGAGGATTGCTCGATTTGCCACTCCTTTAGCAGTGGGGTGTTACTGGAGCGCAAGTTAAAACTGGTGGACAGAGGCTTGCTGAAGCCAGAATTTCAGGAGTCCTTGGACAAGGCTGACCAGGCTTCCAAGTCATCAAAGGGGTCAAAGTCCTCTAAAGCTTCATTGGAGCCCAAGACATCATCTCCGAGTGTTGCTGTTAAGGTGCGGTCGCTGGCTCCGCAGTCTTCAGAGCCATGCACTGAGTCAGTGTTTCGGAGCCGGTGTCCGAAACCTTGAGGTCACCAATTCTGCGATCAGTGGCTTCTTCAGTACCTTCGACTCATTCTTTGAGAACCCTGTCTGATGTGGATGGGGACTGAGTGATGCAGAGGCTTCTTGAAAACCCAGCAATGGCCAAATTATTATCGGCTTCGACCCAACCGGTTTTGAAGCCGAAGACCATTGTACCTGCTGTGTCTACTCCTCCGCCGAGCCAGGCCTACGGAGCTGGGGGAGGGGGATCTGATGATTATGGATCCTTCGGAGCTGAGGCCTGTTCCAGTGTTATTAGCTCTGTCAACCCTGACTACGGTGCAGTTTGAGGAGTCTGGGAGCCGACACTCTCTGGTCGGCTCCGGTGGGGAAAGTCGAACAGATGCGTCAGTTCTGACCCTTCCTCTTGGAGCTTCAGCGTGGTTGAGCTCTGCTCCTTCCCCTGGGTCGGAGCCCACTATTTTGGCACCAGGGAGGTTGCCGTCTTCTTTGGAATTGGTGGGTTAGAGTCGGAGCAGTGGAGCCTTCGATGCTATGAGGAAGGTTATGTCTTCCAAGACTCACACATCATTAGGGCCCTCCTCCTCCTCCACTAAAGTGCCACTTTCTGCCTCTGCATCACAGGTCCCTGTAAAGTGTTGACACCCAGAGCCTCAGGTAACCCCATTGGGTGGCCCATGTTCTACTGAGACCTCACCAGAAGCCTCCACTGATGAGGTTCCCAGGAAGAAACTTTGCAAGAGGAAGCATGTGGACTCCCCGCAGGAGTCTCTTACATCAGACACTGAATTAGAGGAGTCAGAAGGGTCCCCACGGTCCCCCTCGGGGGATATCCCCTTTGCTGATATCCTTGAGGTCCTTAAGCAGAGCGATGACTGGCAGTCCATTAGCCCTACTGAGGATGAGTCTTTGCTCCTGAAGGCCTTTGGGTCTCAACCTAACACCTCCTGGGTGACTCTGCCCTTCAGTGAACTAATGGAATTGGTTGCTCGAAGGGCGTGGGAGTCTCCTCAAACAATGGAACCTGTCCCTCAGAGGCCCAACAAATGTATTACGTTCCACCCAAGATACAGTGTTCCTCACCAAGGGAGTGCTGGTTGATGCCATGGTGATGGCGGTGGCCACCAAGAAAGAGATGTCTGAAACTTCTTCTACTATCCATCCTCCTAATAGAGACTCCAGGACTATGGACAGGTACAGGAAATGCATCTTTAGTTCTGCGACTTTTGCTATGCGATCGCTCAGCTACTTGACTCATTTTACCCATCTTCAAAGAGATCTCCTAAAAGAGCTTGGAGATACTCTGCAGAGTAGTACAAATGGAGGTGTCTCTGAAAAGGTGACAGCCCAGCTTAATACCCTTAATTCCATTGTTACCTCGTCCATTTGGCTCATTTCCTATGCAGCCGATGGTTCGAGTTGGGCAGCGAGTTCAGCAATAGCTCTTTGGAGACATTTCTGGATGTGCTTATGCTCCTTTGCAGAAGCCTTCAAATCTTCTTTCGTTAACACCCCATTCGATGGCTTATCTCTTTTCAGGCCCAAAGTCAAGGAGCCCATCACTAGGTGTGAGCAGGATAGAAAGACTCTATCTGCCGTAGGAGTCCGTTTTTCCACCCCTACTAGACCATACTTCAGAGGGCAGAAAGGTGGAAAAATGTGGTTCCGGAAGTCTCAAGGAGCTTTCCAGAACACACATAGTGAACACCCCTCCAGGGGCAGAGGAGGGGGTAATAATGGAAGACATCACCCCGGCAGCAGAGGGGGTCTGCAAAACCAGGGTGACAGGGATCAGTTCTTTGGCAAGCCCTACCAGCGCTCCTGAAAGGAGGCCCGACTGTCCTACTCTGGAGGCAGTCTGGGGTCACTTATCTTTGTATCCAAACGCTTGGCTAGGAATTACAAAAGATTCTTGGGTACAAAGCGTTGTTACCAGAGGTTACATCGTCCCATTCTCAGAATGCCCACATATTCGAAGGAAAATCACAGACGTTCCACCCAGTCTCAGGGATCAAGCAGCCATAGAAATCCAAAGGCTGCAGGAAAAGAGAGTCATCCAGCTAGTCCCAGCAGACCAGATAGGATCCGGAACTTATTCCAGATTCTTTTTAGTTCCAAAGAAAACAGGCGACTGGAGGCCCATCTTGGACCTCAGCAGACTCAACACCTTCGTAATGAAGGAAAAATTATGGATGGTCACGATTCAATCCATCCTTCCGTTCCTAGGAATGGGCAATTGGATATGCTCTATAGATCTCAAGGATGCGTACTATCATATCAAAATGACCAGACATTCCAGAGATCACTTACGTTTCTGGCTGGAAGCCAGTCACTACCAATTTTGAGCACTGCCCTTTGGCCTCACAACAGCCTCCTGAGTGTTTACCAAATGCATGGCAGTGGTTACAGCTCACCTGAGGCATCTAGGATTCCAAGTGTTTCCATATTTGGACGACTGGCTCCTTACCTCCACCTCCAGGCATCAACTAATTCTGTCCAGGGATCTCACACTCAATCTGTGCTCTCAGGAATTACTATAAATTTCGACAAGTCTGCATTGTCACCATTGCAGCATATCTCCTTTATCGGAGCAGACATAGACACCACCACCACCATGTTAAAATTGCCACTGGACAGAATAGCCACTCTTTGAAACCAGGTATCGGACAATCTGACGAGAAAAAAAGTACCAGCCTCTCAAGCGTTGAAGCTACTAGGTACCATGGCAGCTATGCTCATAGCAGTTCCTGTGGGGTGTATGCACATGAGAATACTTCAGTGGTTGCTGTTCACCCAGTGGTCTTACCAACAACTTCCGATGTAATTTTTGATAATGATTACAGATTCTTGCAAGAAAGATCTTCTTTGGTAGTTGACCAGCCACCAGGTAGGTCACCCATTTGTTTCTCCCCCGTCGTCAGCTGCGATGATTATAAGAGAAGCGTCAGCCACAATGACCACGGATGCTTCTCTTATAAGGTGGAGGGGGCTATTTCAGGGAAGAACAGCCCAAGGCACCTGGTCAGAAACAGAGTCACAGTTGAACATCAATGTCCTGGAGCTGGGAGCGGTGCTTTTGGCATTGCAGCACTTCCACAACTCTTCTCCTCTGGGGATGATTGCGATCCAGACAGACATGTCTGTGGTCTGGTATATCAACAGGCAAGGGGGAACCAAGTCTTTCCCCTTATGTCGCGAGGCCTTGAGAATTTGGCAGTGGGCGGTATTCACCGGGCGCTTTCTGATAGCAACACACATCCCGGGGAAATCCAGCGTGATAGTGGACAAACTGAGCAGAGCCATTCTGTTACCATACGAGTGGTCCCTCAAAGATGAGGTTGCAGAGATGATTTTCTACAGATGGGGCCAGCCTTGCTGCAACCTGTTTACATCCCCTATGAATGCCAAATGCAGAAGCTTCTTTGTCTTGAATTCCCCACCAGGGGACAGCCCAAGGGACTCGCTCATACATGATTGGCCCCCGGGACTCCTGTATGCCTTTCTACCAACTCCCCTGATTCCGAAATTCGTACAGAAAGCCAAAGCCCTGGAAGGACTGTAATCTTAATAGCCCCTTTTTGGCCTCTGCAGATTTGGTTTCCCTTCCTTCAACTCGTATCAACTGGAGGAACCTTGGATGCTGGACCCAGTTACAGATATGCTGACACATTCGTCAGGGGCCCTTCATCCCTCTCTTCATTTCCTCAGACTGACAGCTTGGCTGCTCCAATTCCCAACCTAGCTAGGTCACATGACCTTTCCTTGGTGGTACAGCATATTATTGTATCTTCACATAAAGCTTCCAGTAGAAAGTTGTATGCCAGCAAATGGAAGCGATTTGCCTTTTGGGCCTCCCAGAATAATATTGATCCTTACGTTGACCCAATTGCTAGTGTTCTGGAATTTCTGTCTAAGCTTTTTCATGAAAGTGCTGCAGCTGCCACTATAAGACTGCAATTTCAAATTTCCACCTCAGATCTGAAGGTTCTAACCTAATGTCTCACAGACTATGTAGGGCCTTCTTAAAGGGTACCATTCATCTTAAACCACCTGTTAGACAACCTTTTACTCCCTGGAATATAACTTTTGTGCTGTCACGAATTATTCTCCCTTCCTTTGAGCCTACATCATCCTGCCATTTAAAATTTCTCTCTTGGAAAACAATTTTCTTGGTAGCGATTACCTCAGCACGTAGAGTGTCCGAGCTTCAGGCCCTATCTATAAAACCCTGATACTTGGTGTTTCATCCCGACAGAGTGTCACTGAGAACTAATCCTTCCTTTCTTCCAAAGGTGTGTTCCAAGACTAACTTGAATCAGACTGTTGAATTCTCAACTTTCTTTAGTAACCATTCTAACAAGGTGGAGTATATGTTGCATAAGCTTGATGCTCACAGGCAGTTAAGATTCTATTTGGACAGAACAAAGGAATTCAGAAAATTGAAACAACTCTTTGTTTCTTATGCTGACACTAAGAAAGGTCTACCAGTATCCAAAGTTACTCTTTCTAAATGGTTAACTGACTGCATAAAATTTGCATATTCTTTAGTGAATCATCCATTAGAACATGGCGTGAGAGCGTATTCCACTAGGGCTGTTTCTACTTCTTCAGCTTATGCGTCTCGATTGCCTTTGGACACTATATGTGCAGCTACCATGTGGTCTAAGCCGCATACCTTTATCACTCAGTACAAAGTGGACAAGGCCTCCAGGGACAGAGCTTCCTTTGGTTCCACTGTCCTCAGGAATATACTCCTGTGAGCCCCCCAGGGTTAGGGTGCTTGGGACGCTACCATGTGTAAGAATGAACGGCGAGATCGAACAACTTCACATAAAGAAGTTATGTATTTACCATAATGTTCCATGTGAGTTGTTCAATTCGCCTTAATTCTTACATTCCCACCCGCCTTCCGCCTCCAGGTTCTCGAAGAACAAACAGACTTGTGGTCTCGTGGGTCTTGTTATATGACTTTTTACTCTGGCTGGAGTACCAGATGTTCATCGTGTTTCACTGTTGCAGTCATGACTGTAGGGTTCTCCCCTGCCGGCAGGCAGTCCTTGGTCAGCCAGAATCCCAAAGTCTGGGTCCGGCGTCGGCTGTTCAGCCATGCTCCCTGACGTCAGAGCACCAGGAGTACAAAGCTGACAGCCGACGCCATGTTCTCCAGTCTTTCTTGCCGTGCGGCGATAGCAGTTCGCAAGTGCCGGTCGGCTGATTCCTGACAATCTTTTCTGAACAAACTTCAGTCCGAAGACTTTCTTCTCCTACTCAAAGCTAAGTACCCCGTTGGGGAAATTTTTTTCTTGCTCCAGTCCGATGTCATAAAAAGTTAATAATTGTATTTCATGTGGGAAGCAAATACCTCATAAGGATTTTCATTCTTACTGTATTCCTTGCTTAGGCCCTGACCATGATGTAGCTAGTTGTCGGTTTTGTGCTAGATTCAATCAACGTACAATTAAACGAAGGTACGATTTTGCATTTCATTACTTTGGTAGGCATTTTAATTACAAAATGTCGTCGGATACGGTTCCGGCTACCGGAGTTCACAAACGACGCAAGGACAAAGACAGGCCTCCGAGGTCCAAATCAGATGATATCATACAAGCAGAGCCAGCTTCAGGTTCGGCCGTCGTCAGTGAGGTGCTTTTGCAGCCCCTGTCGTCGGCCATTTCAGAACTGATGGCCAAAACGGACTCCCACGAGGAGCCAACTAGGCCTTTGAATATTTCTGTTGCAGGACCTTCGGACAATGCTCCTTCGGATGGGTCCGGAGCCGCTGTGCAGGTACCAGCTTCTGAAGGGGTTTTCAGGCCTACTCAGCTTCTAATAAAGGCAAAGCCAAAGACAAAGGCAAAGACTCCTTCCAAATCAAAGACTGCAACACAGGCCTCTTCTGATCCGGCTCCCAAGTCACAGAAACAGTTACTTAAGATGGCGGAGGACTTACTTACTATGATTAAGGGTTCACATCCCCCTCCAGATAAAAGGCCAAGGCAGGAAGTTTATTATGACTCCTCTGATCAGGCTTCTGTTTCTTCAGTTTCTTCTTCTGACCAGGAATATTCTTTCCCTCCTTATGAGGATTCTGATGCTGAGGAATCCATTCCTTCAGCTTCTCCCCCTGAGGATTTCTCTTTTGGGGAAACTTTGCATGAAATGATGGAACATTTCCACTGGGAAGGACAGGAGTATTCGGAATCTAAGAAAAGACTAAGGGATTTTCTTCTTCTTCCCCAACATAGACCCCTGGCTATTCCTCCTATTTTGGATATTGTGGATGATGCTTTTTCGGAGGCTAACTTAACCCCTGACTCTTTTCCTCCAGCTCCTGTTAAGCCTGACAGATATTACAGGGTTCCTGATTCCCACCAGTTTTTATACAAGAACCCTACTGCTGACCCTGAAACCATTTCCCAGGGTCCTAAGGGAGTTAAGGCCGCTTCTGCTAAAAACCACATTCCCACTGAGAAGGATTCCAGATCTTTAGAAAGATGGGGCAAAAAAGTGTACACTTCTGCTACTTTATCTATTAGGGCTTTAAACTGTCAGTTTCATATGCTGAAATACCAGCAATTTCTCCTGTCTGTTTTAAAACAAAAGCTTACTTCCATTTCCGCCTGTGCAGATGATAAGGAATTACATGACTTAATGCATGCCACTGAACAAGTTGGGAAGCATGGTTTACACTGTGGATTTGATGCCTTGGAGGCTTTTTGTAGGGCTGCTGCCTCTGGCACAGTAATTAGAAGGCATGCATGGTTAAAGGAGCAAAATTTGCCAGATCAAGTAAAAGCTAAATTATTGGATGCTCCTGTTCAGCATAATGTTTTGTTTGGATCTAAAGCTGAAGAGGTGATTAAAAAGATGTAGGACAAGGCAAAATCCATGCAAACAGTTAAAGATTTCTTACAAGTACAGCCACCCAGATTTAGTAGGAATTGGCCTACAGAAAATTGGTCCTTTCCCAATTCAGACAGGCCTCAGAGGGGTAGATACAGGCGCTCCAGAGAAAGGCCTCAAACACAGGCCTCTTATAGACCAAGACAGTGGACTGCTTCCACCCCTAGGGGAGGAGAGGACAGGTCGCAATCCCATAGGAAACAGACTCAATGACTCCCTCTGTTGGGCTGCAGGAACATCTTGCCTGGAAGCCCCTCTCGGAGGAAAACTTTCTCTTTTTCACCAAAATTGGACTCATATAACCCAAGACAAGTGGGTTCTGGATGTGGTTTCAAGAGGTTACAAATTCCATTTTCATACCCTACCAAGGCCAAGCGGATGGCCAGATCTTCCAAATCATCAATGGACAGAAGCCTTAAACCAGGTGGAAGCTCTTTTGGCTATGAAAGCCATAGAACTAGTTCCACTTTCAGAGATGGGGCAAGGTTTTTACTCAAGGCTCTTTCTAGTCCCCAGGAAGCAAATTTCATGGAGACCGATTCTGGATCTGTCAGTCTTGAACACTTTTCTAGAGATACCAAAATTCAAGATGCTTACTCTACAGCAGCTCCTTCCAATGCTGACCAAAAATGCATGGATGGTAACTTGGATTTAAAGGAGGCATATTTACACATTCCCATCAGGCAGGAACGCAGAAAATACCTCAGGTTCAAGGCCAGATCGAGGCACTTTCAATTCTCTGCGCTGCCCTTTGGATTGTCTACTGCACCCAGGGTCTTCACCAAATGCCTGGCTCCAGTAGTATCGTATTGCAGACTCAAGGGAATTCAAATTTACCCTTATCTGGACGACTGTCTTATTCAGGCAGACAGCAAGGATGTCTTACTCCAGCATCTACAGTTTGTTCAGAATCTTCTCAAGTTCCTGGGATTCACTGTAAACATAAAAAAGTCAAATTTGACACCCTCACAACAGATAATTTTTCTGGGCGCTTCTCTAAACACAACAACCCAGATGGCATTTCTGACATATGAAAAACAGTTACAGCTGGCTTCAACTTTCAAAACCTTGGCAACTTTAACTCGGCTATCTGCAAGGAGATTCCTGCAGGCTTTGGGTTACATGGCCTCCTGCATCCTTCTCGTACCATATGCAAGACTACATATGAGGAAAATACAGTGGTACCTAAAAGTGTATGGTCTCAGCATTGCCACAGTTTAGACATACTGATCTCCGTCCTGCCTTGTCTTCAAAAGGAATTCCTTTGGTGGTCCAAGGCATGTACTCTAAACAAAGGAAAACCCTTCTGTCTGCCTCCTGCCACTCAGATACTAACCACGGATGCCTCAGGTTATGCATGGGGAGCCCATTTTCAGGGCAACTGTCTGCAGGGCCTTTGGACAAAGGATCAGAAGCACCTGCATATCAATTTAAAGGAAATGTTAGCCATTCAGAAAGCTCTATTGGCCTTCAGGAATCTTCTACAACCAGGACAACTACTGATACGGACAGACAACACCACAGTTATGTGGTACATAAACAAGCAAGGGGGATCTCATTCCTACCCCCTTTGCAGACTAGCCATGGATCTGTGGAACACAGCTCTAGCTTGCAATCTGGACCTTCAAGCTCAGTTTCTACCGGGGAAGCAAAACTTCCTGGCAGACAGTCTGAGCAGAAACCTTTCGGACCTACACGAGTGGATGCTGGACACTGAAATATTCAAGATGATAACAGCAGTCTGGGGATGTCCTCACATAGACCTCTTTGCATCCCACCTCAATCATCAACTGCAGATTTTTTGCACCAGGACTTTCCACGAACAAGCTTGGAAAGTGGATGCACTATCATTCAGTTGGAGAAACCTCTCGGGATATGCCTTTCCGCCTCTTCCTCTTCTTCCACGGGTATTATTAAAGATCAAACAGGACAAGCCCAAGATGATAATCTTGCTGGCCCCAAATTGGCCTCAACAGTTTTGGTACCAAACTCTGATAAACCTATGTCTGAAGCCCCCTTGGGTTTTACCACAGACTCCGAACCTTCTGTCCCAACACCAGGGTCAGGTTCTACACTCCCATGTCAGAACTCTCAGCCTGGCGGCCTGGCTAATCCAGGGTCTTTGATTCATTCTCTCCTACCTAAGCAGGTTATGGGTGTTATTTTAGAAGCCAGACATCCTAGCACTAGGAAATCTTATGCTGGAAAATGGAAAAGATTTTGTTCCTGGATGCAGGCTCAGGATTCTGATCCTCTTCTTCCTAACATTCCTTTGATTTTACTTTACCTGACAGATCTCTTACATAAGGGTCTCTCTTTCTCTTCCATTAAGATACATGCCTCTGCTATTTCTGCTCATTATAATACAGATCCTCCAATCTTTTCCCACCAGCTCATGAGACAGTTTCTCAGAGGAGCTAAGAACTTAAGGCCCCCTAGATCTCCTCCCATTCCTGCTTGGGATCTCAACTATGTTTTGGAAAGCTCACCTTACCTCCTTTTGAGCCTGCTGCCACTTCTGACATCAAGTTTTTATCTTGGAAAACAGCCATCCTGTTAGCTCTGACCTCTGCCAGGAGAGTTTCAGAGTTGCAAGCTCTTATGGCTGTGGAACCTTATATTATTTTTCATCAAGACATGGTGTCTTTAAGGACTAATCCTACTTTCATGTCTAAGGTGGTTTCCAAAGTGGCTTTAAATCAAACTGTTCACTTGCCAACTTTTTTCCCCACTCCTCAAAATAAAGGGGAAAGGATCTTACATTCCTTGGATGTACACAGACAACTACGTTTTTACCTGGACAGAACCAAGGACATCAGGAAATCAGAGCAATTGTTTGTTTCTTATGCTTCAAGTTCCCAAGGTAAAGCAATTTCAAAACAGACTATTTCTAAATGGATTGCGCATTGAACCAGATTTTGTTATTCACACCATGGAAAGCAAATCCCAGGGAGTATACGGACTCATTCCACCAGAGCTGCTGCCACTTCAGCTGCCTTCCTCTGGGGAGTTCCTACCAAAGACATTTTGGAGGCTGCAACTTGGAGTTCAGTGCATACTTTTTCAAAGCACTACAATCTACCTCTCTACTCTAAGTCTAGGGCAGGCTTTGCTTCTGCAGTCTTGCAGGGCCTTTTAGCCGCCCCTTCTGCTTTATGACCACCTCCCTTTCATTCTGCTTTGGGATTCTACCCTACAGTCATGACTGCAACAGTGAAACACGATGAACATAGTACAGTTGTGTACACTTACCATAAATGTAGATGTTCGAGTGTCTTCACTGTTGCAGTCTGCTTCCTCCCTCCTGTCCCCTCTTATTTTTACTTTTGTGTGGTTCCTTTTTTCACCATTCTTCTGAGGTGTATTTGCAAAGGGTATGGGACCTTACTCATTTTGGGACTCCTGACATCTGGGGCAAGAAAAACTGGAGAACATGGCGTCTGCTGTCAGCTTTGTACTCCTGGCGCTCTGACATCAGGGAGCATGGCTGAACAGCCGACGCCGGACCCAGACATTGGGATTCTGGCCGACCGAGGACTGCCTGCTGGCAGGGGAGAACCCTACAGTCATGACTGCAACAGTGAAGACACTCAAACATCTACATTTATGGTAAGTGTACACAACTGTACTTTATGTGTTATATATGTTACAGGCTGGGATCAGCAAACTAGATCTGAAGTGGGACAGAGAGCATCATGGGTTAGGGACTTGGCCTCAAGCTTCTCTTAAGATTTTGAGCTTGTGAAAGCGGCCAACTCGTAGCTGATGGATCGGCTCCGAACCCATGTATAAGAATGAAGGCGAGATGAACAATAAACATGGAACGTTATGGTAAGTACATAACTTCTTTTTTCCACAATTACCATTTTTTTCTTATGTAGTTTGCTTCTACCCTTTTCTAACAATCTCAGTTCCAGTTGGTTTATCTCTGTTACTATATTCACTACTTCTAGTATAGTTGGTTTAGATTTTGATTTCCTTTTTCTAGTAATTGCTTTTTTGGCAGCCAACATAATTAGACACAGCAAGGCCTTGCCATGTCTACGCAATTCCGATTCTGTATAATAGCTCTGAAAAATCATCTCCCTCATCACACCAAACTGCCAACCCAGCATCTCCAACAGTGCATCCTGCAGAGAATCCTTAAAGTCTTCCAACTCGCCACACTCCCAGAAAATATGTTCCCAGTTACTTGTTTCTTCTCCATCACACCTCCAACATTTGCTATTTACCTGAGGAAAAATTCTCTGAAGTCTACTTGGGGTGTAAAAATATCAACGTAAACATTTCCAAACAAAAAATCGTAAATATTTTCGATTTATTTTGCATACTTGGGAGACATACATATATCCTCCCATTGATTCTTTGTGAATTGCTTATCCAATCTCTCTTCTCAGTCCTAACCGCCTCTGATTGATTCTTATAGTTATTATGGAATATTTTATTTTGTGTCTTTCGGCTTTTCCCAGGTAGGGGTCACCACAGCGGAACTCCGGTCCGCTAATGATTGGTAGTTGATTTTTACGTGTCGAGTTACCAGCCCTGACACACAACCTTCAATGAAGGTACGCCCATTCACACATATCTCCACGCAGAAGACGCTCTAGCTGAGAATCGAACCAGACAGCATCTTAATGTGAGGCGGCAGCGCTACCGCAGCACCACCACCGCGGGTACATTATGGAATATTTTATATACTCTACAAATTATTCATTTTTAATGACGGCTTCTCTTTTAGATTCTACTAAAAACTCTGCCAGTGCTGGCCTTTCCTTTGGGACCCCCCTATTTCTTTCTGTTTGCCTATACTCTGATATCAGTCCTTGATAGGGAAGGGAGTCTTTAACCTGCAGTCAAAATAAAGTCTTGGTGTCTTTCCATTCTGTCATCTTTCCCTCTCAAGTTATTTGCTCCCAGTAGCTTGGTTCCTTTATCAGTTTTCTCAAATAAATTCCAGCCTCCTCTTGCATATTGTCTATATCCTGAGTTGCAGTCATCTCTATCGGCAGAATCTCCTTTCTCCATTCCCATGTTGGCTTTGTTCTTAGGATATGTTTTGCTACTTTATAGATATAATATTATGTATGATTACTGTTATTCTCGTTAAAGGCCTGCATCCAAAATCACAGCCTGTCCTTGTTTCTTTAGCTTCTCTCCTGTTTCATCAACATCCCTTTCCACTTTGAATTATAGTTTTCTGCTATGTATAGGAGCCTTAACTGTGTAGCTCTGAAATACTCATTCAAATCAGGTAATCCCATTCTGCCCTGTTCTACTTGGAGAATCAACATATGCCACTTCACTCTTGCCATCCTCCCCTCCCAGATGAAGTCCTTCAGCTCTTTATTGCTATCCACAGCTTCTCCTCTGGTTGATAAATATGCCTGACCTGTGTGTAAGACTAATGGGACTAAAAACTATTTAACTGCTTATATCTTATTGTCCATATCCATATCACATAGCTTCCATTTTTTCTGTCTTTGTATTATCATTTGTTTAGTCTCTTCCTACATATCCTTAGCTGCCACACCAGAATCGTTTTTTAATCCATACTCCTAAATACTTCATTTCATCATCTCCCTATAAATATGGATATTGCCAAACCATTACATTGTGGGTACATAATTACAGCTATTGCCTTTGTTTTAGCTTTATTAATTTTGTATCTTGAAAATATTTGAAACTGTCTCAAAATGTTCCACAACACTTTAATGTCTTTTTCTGGTTTTGTCAGGTATAAAATAATGTCATCTGCAAATAGAGCTTTTCTTGACTACCATACCAGTTATACCCTTGATTTTGTAAGTCCCTTATTTTCTTTGCCAGTCATTCTAAATGTAATGCAAATAACAAACGGGAAGAGGAGACCCCTGCCTGATTCCTTTGCTCAAGCTGAAATCTTCAGAGAGGACCCCACCCACTTTAATTTTCGCCTCTGATTCCTCATATATCCTCCTAATCAGTTGTATAATTTTTTCAAGAAGTACAACTGCTTCCATTGTCCTGCTCATAACACCCCAGCTTATTCTATCCAATGCTTTCTCTGCATTAACACCCACCAACAACAATGGTATTTTGTTACATTCTGCTTCCCTGTGGATCATCAGTGTTCTGTTAATGTTGTCAGATGTTTGCCTCCCCTCCACAAAACCACTCTAATCCATGTCTATCAATTTTGGCATTACTTTTGCCATTCTTTTAGGCCTTTATAGACATTAACACTTTATAATCATGGTTTGGTATTGAAATGGGACATGTATGAAGCTGGATCTGATGGATCTTTACCCTCTTTAGGTATTACAGCTACCACTGATTTCTTCCAGGATGTTGGTGTGAAGGCTGCCAGCCTAGCTAGATAGAATTTTGTAAATACTTCTATGTCCTTGTAAATAGTAATATAATCCACAGGCCTGTTTTACAAATGTAAAGAGAACTATATGTTATTAAACTATATGTTGTACTGAGCTTCAAAATGTAACCAGATTTCACCCTGCTGGAAGAAAGCCGAGGAGCAAAGAATTTTTTAACTGTGTTTGATCTCATGCGCGGAGACAGGATGTCTGGGTTAGAAATTCTTTTTATTGTCTTAAGACATAGATAATTACTAGGTTTCACATGTAAAGAATCTTTTATTTTTGTGGCTTCCTGCAGGTGCAGATTACAAAAAAAAAATGTTAAAATTTTTAAGTTCTGTGAGCCCAGGAAACTAAATCAGAGAAGTGTCAAGAATGATATAATCTGAATGACTCAGCAGCATTGTGTATTATCAATTGAAGGAATGAAAGAAAGAATAGCATTTTGTATCTTGTCTTGGATCTGAAAACATTCCACTCACCAGCACCTGCTTGCTCTGTATGGAAGTACTGTTTAGAACGGTGATTTCTCTTAGAGTTAGATAAGAATTTAGCCAGATTAGTCTAGCTGTTTTCTGTATTTGTCAGACCATCCTACAGTATTGTTTTAAGGTATTTCCTGTGATTACTGAACTCTGTAATGTCATTGTGTTAAAGTAATAAATATTGTATTGTGTTTTTATTAATTATTATTAAATATTTTTAGACTTTCAGCTGTGGCTGTTTTGTGTAGGAATAATTTAAACTGTACAGTATTTGCATGTATTTGGTGGTACTGTACTAAGCCACTCCAGAATAGCTTTAGCCCTGGGTCACACTTACTATTTGGTTAACAGTAATATTACACAGTGTAATTGGTCACCCTTTGGGAAGGGCGTTATTACTAGCTGATAAGTGGTGGTTGGTGGCAGTGATTTCTACCTTATAGTTTGGGCAAGAAAGGGGCATAGCTAGAGAACCTGTGCTAGCCTTCCCCAGGAGTGTTTGTGTGTTTATATATAATTCATATCTTAAAGTGTGTGTGTGTCAGCTACTTGGGCAGGGACACAAAGCACTGGTTGGACAGAGAGGGTGTTGGAGATTTTGGCTTGACCACTCAGCTGAGATCTGAACCCTATAGCTGTGCCACTAGGGAGTCTTATTGGGAATCTGGAGAGAAAGGGAGAAACTAGCCCCAGACTGACCGTGATCTCTGTGTGCTGTTAAGGGAAATTGTACTTTACTGTGTAGGTACTTGTTATCCTTCCCAATGTGCATGCCCCTCACTGGTGCTAGTGATGAGGATTGAGGCTCTTTGATTACTGGGCCAGTGCACGGGCGTCACATATTAATTGGTTGGCAGTGGTGGGATATCCACATCAAATATTAATTGTTGAAAGTGGTGAGTTAGCCACATCACATGCTGATTGGCTTGTAGTGGTGTGGATAGTGAATTCCTGTAGTTTGTGTATAGTGATCACTGAAGGTGTTTTTGTACTCTAAATTAGCCACGCAGTGAACATTCAGAGTTCAGATCGCAGTTGTTTTATGTCTGTTGTTAGTTTAGTTAGTCAAGACAAGCATGTCAGCAGAGGAGTATGGCAAGCTGACAAGGAGCCACTTGGCTGAGATGTGCCAGGCTAAAGGACTGGTGCATGGAAACCTGACTAAAGCAGACATGATGGCAGCTTTGGTCCCAGCTGCAGCAGAGAATAGCAACCAAAAGATTGATCAGACTGGCCGTGGAGATGTACAACACTCAGAGAATGGACAGCTCAACATTTCTGTAGAGGACTTAAAAATCCATCTGGAGCTAAAGAGACTTGAGTTGGAGGCCAGGTGTTTGGAAATAGAAGCTGAGGAGAAGGAGAGGAAGAGGCAATATGAAAAGGAGATGCTGACTCGTCACCAGACTCATGGAGGTAATGGCGAAGGGAGTAACTGGACCCCAGAAGCACAAAAGGTCAAGATAGTTTCATTCATATGTTTGAGAGGGTATGTACACAGTATGATGTTGACCAAAGGCAATGGGTACGGTTCCTGACCCCCTTACTCCATGGTAAAACTCTAACTGTGCTGTCTAGAGTATCTGATTGTGAATTTCTTGATTATACTGCTGTAAAGAATTGTTTGCTAGAATTTTTTAAGCTAACACCTGAAGCTTATAGGAAAAAGTTTTGTGAGCATGAAAGTGTCTGTGAATATGTTGTGAACTAATCACTTATTTTCATAGGTGGGTGGGCACCACTTTTGAAGGGCTGGCAAACCTTTTGGTGAGGGAACAAATCATTAGCACTTTGCCTGAGGACATGAGGATCTGATTAGCTGATAGACAATGTGCTACTTCAGATGAGTTGGAGAAGAAGGAAGACGTATACCTAGCAAGCAGGGCATCACTGCACAGGAGAGGGACACCCAGTGCTGCTCATGGGTCTAAAGGAACCCATGGTGGGCAGCCAAGACTGCCTCAAAAGAATCCGCCAGTAGCAGGGAAAGCCACTAGTCTAGGTACGTGTCCAGGACCTAAGGTTAAATGTTTTGAATGCAACCAGTGGGACCATGTGACATATAGATGTCCATGGACGCAAGGTGGTGAACAAAAGGTGGAAAGGCAAAATGACAATAGTAGGTTGTCTTGAGACAACAGGGGTACCAAACTACCATCCTGTAGATGTCCTGATAGGGAAGGAGTTTGATAAGGCAGTATCATGTGTTAATGCAGTTACACACAGTCAGGCTTGGAGACAAACACGTGGGTCTGATAGCCTGGGGGATACCCAGTCAGACTGTACACTTGCAGCCAGGATTGGTGAGGTGGTTACTTTAGGAAGTGAGCTACCCTGTAGCAGTGAGACTGAAGGTGAGCCACAGCTGCTCGCAGGTACTGATGTTTCCTTGGACAGAGAGAAAGCAAAGGTAGCGATGAGTAGTAGTACCCAGGCTGACAGTGAGGCACCGCTGTCAGAGGATGCCAGACTTCCTGTGGAAGGGGAGCCGGGAAGGGTTACAAAGAGAGAGTTGCGACAGGCTCAGCTCTCAGACCCTACACTACAAGGCCTGAGGCAGGTAGCTAGTGAGGCACCTGATTCTCAAGGGAAGGGGGAATTCTGTATACTGGGACAAAGGGTTACTGTATAGAGAGTGGACCCCTGAGGGAGGACTAGAAGGTGAGAGAATACAGCAGTTGGTAGTGCCTAGAGCCTACCATCTGGCACTTCTAGCCATAGCCCATGATATTCCCTTTGCAGGTCATATGGGCACAAAACGTACAAAGAGACGTATTATGCAGAACTTCTATTGGCCTGGAATTTCAAGAGATGTAACAGGGTACTACAGGGCCTGTGAGCAGTGCCAAAAGGTAGGCAAGGTAGGAGACAAGGTGAAAACTACTTTGATAACTTTGCCTGTGATTGAGGAGCCATTTCAGAGTGTAGCTATGGATGTTGTGGGGCCTCTGAGTACCCATGTTCCACAGGGAAAAAGTATATCCAAGTGGTAGCAGATTATAAGATATCAACAAGATATCCTGAGATAGTGGCTTTGACCTCTGTTGAGGCAGAAAAGGTGGCAAAGGCTTTGTTAGAGATTTTCAGCAGAGTAGGTTTCCCAAAAGAAATACTGACTGACAGAAGTGCCAGTTTCATGTCAGACCTGCTTGACTTGTCTGTGGAAGTACTGTGGGGTGAAGCACCTAAAGACCAGCCCCTACCATCCCCAGACTAATGCTGTTGTTGAGAGGTTAAACTCTACAATCAAGTCCATGCTGTGAGCATTTGCAAACCAGTTTAAGAGGGAGTGGGACAAATATTTGCCCCATCTGTTGTTTGCTTGCAGAATGGTTTCCCAGGAATCCACAGCTTTTTCACCCTTTGAGTTGCTGTATGGGCATTGGGTGAGGGGACCTCTAGATTTAATTTGTGATGAGTGGAAGGGTGTGTGTGAATCTAAGAAGGAGTCTGTTGTGGCATATGTCCTAAACCTCAGGGCAAGGCTCCGGGAGCTCATGGGCTTGGCCCAGGAGAACCTTGCAGAAGCCCAATAACAGAAAAAGGTCTGGCATGACAGGAATGCTCAAGCTAAAGAGTATGCTGTAGGGCAGAAGGTAATGGTTCTTGTTCCTGTCAGTCACAACAAGCTGCAGGCACCTTGGGAGGGACCCTGGACCCTACAAGGTGGTAAGGAAAGTCAGTGATGTTAACTACATAGTAGAAGTGCTAGGCATAAGGCAGGGGCACAAATTGTTCCATGTTAACATGATGAAACCTTACCATGATAGGGAGGCCCTTGTGCTGAATATTTGCAGTGGATTGCAGAAGGAGTCTGAGAGAGATCTGGTGATTGATCTCCTCAGTGAGGCTCAGACTGACACCTCGGTGAAAGGGGTAGCAATGTTCCAGCAGCTATTTCCTACCTAGGTTCAAAAAATCCAAGCAGTGTTACAGGAGTTTGGGGACATGTTCACTGGGAAACCAGGGTGCACTCACCTGGTGCAGCATCAGGTGGCTACAGGACCCCAAAAGCCTATTAGGTAGGCCCCTTACAGGGTGCCTGAGAGAGTCAAACAGACTCTGAGGGAGAAGATACAGGAAATTTTGGAACTAGGGATAATTCCAAAGTCCAACAGTCCCTGGGCCTCCTCGGTAGTGCTTATGCCAAAGAAGGATGGCAGCACCAGGTTCTGTGTGGACTACAGGAAATTAAATAGTCACACAGAGCCAGATGCTTACCCCTTGCCTAGGACAGATGAAGCCCTAGAGCAGCTGGGTGGGGCTAAGTATCTTATCATCATTGATTTTATAAAGGGTTACTGGCAGGTGCCCTTGACTTCCAGTGCTAGAGAGAGGTCAGCCTTTGTGACTCCTTTTGGCTTGTATGAGTGCACAAAGATGCCGTATTGGATGATAAATGCCCCAACAACTTTCCAGAGGCTGGTAGATCATATCCTAGCATGAGGCAGAGGGTTTGCCCTTGCTTACCTAGATGATGATGCCATCTACAGCCATTCCTGGCAAAAGCACCTTCAGCATGTCAGGGAGGTGCTGGGCAGACTACAGGGGTCAGGGTTGACCATTAAGCCCAGCAAATGTCAGGTGGATATAGCAGAGGTCTCCTACCTCAGATGTAGAGTAGGGAGTGGTAGGATCAGGCCAGAACTGGCCAAAGTGGAAGCCATTCAGGCATGGCCTGCACCTGTTACTAAAAAAGCAGGTGAGGGCATTTTTAGGGACAGCAGAATACTACAGAAAGTTCATCCCCAGTTACAGTACCATGGCTGCTCCCCTCACAGGCCTGACAAGGAAAAACAGGCCAGATAAGGTAATGTGGACCACAGCATGTGAGTAAGGCATTCCAGAAGCTTAAAGAAACTTTGGGAGGGCCCCCTGTGTTAGCCAGTCCAGATTACAGCAAAGGATTTGTTGTGCATGTGGATGCTTCAAACCATGGGGTGGGGCTGTACTTAGCCAGGTTTCTTCAGAGGGAGAAGAGCACCCAGTGCTTTATCTCACTCGTAGGCCCCATCCCAGGGAGGAATGATATGCAGCTGTAGAATAGGAATTTCTAGCCATAGTGTGGGCACTGCAGAAACTTCATCCTTATCTCTATGGAAGGAATTTCACTGTAGTTACAGATCACAATCCCCTAACATGGTAACATCGATCCAGCCAGCAAAATGCCAAGTTGCTAAGGCGGAGCCTAGGGTTGCAAGCATATATGTCATTGCAGCACCACAGTGGGATTAGCAGTGCCAATGCAGATGGGCTGTCAAGACAGGGAATGGGGTAGATATACCCAGATAGACCTAACCCTCTCAAGCAATGTTTCTCAAGGGTCACTTGAAAAACTAGCTTGAGTTCTCGGGGGGGGGGGGATTGTGAACGGTGACAGCCAGGCTAAGTAGAATTTTGTAAATAATTCTGTATCCTTGTAAATATTAATATAATCCACAGGCTAGTTTTACAAATGTAGAGAGAACTAAATGATGTCCTTCGTGTTTCACTGTTGGAGTCATCACTTGTGGGGGGTTATCCTTGCTGTTATGATTAAACTATGTGTTGTACTGAGCTTCAAAAATGTAATCACAGTGCACCCTGTTGAAAGAAAGCCGATGAGCAAAGATTTTTTATAAGTGTGATTGATCTCAAGCTCGGAGACAGGATGTCTGTGTTAGAAGTTCTTGCTATTGTCTTAAGACATAGATAATTACTAGGTCTCACATGTAAAGGTCTTTTATTGCTGTGGCTTCCTACAGGTGCAGAATACAAAAAAAGACATTTTAAAATGTTTAAGTTCTGTGAGCCTAGCAAATTGAATCAGAGAAGTGTCAAGAATTATGTAATCTGAAATGACTCAGCAGTACTGTGTATTATCAATTGAAGGACAGAAAGAAAGAATAGCATTTTGTATCTTGTCTTGGCTCTGAAAACATTCCACTTACCAGCACTTGTTTGCTCTGTATGTAAGTAGTATTTAAAACAGTGATTTCTCTTAGAGTTAGATAAGAATTTAGCCAGATTAGTCTAGCTGTTTTCTGTATTTGTCAGACTATCCTACAATATTGTTTTAAAGTATTTCCTGTGACTTCTGAGCTCTGTAATGTCAGTATTGTCCTGTGTTTTTATTATTTATTATTAAATATTTTTAAAACTTTCAACTATGGCTGTTTTGTGTAGGAATAATTTAAGCTCTAGACTCATGTATTTGGTGATACTATACTAAGCCACTCCAGAATAGCCTTACCCCGGGGTCACACTTACTATTTGGATAAAAGTAATATTAGTGTAACTGGTCACTTTTGGAAGGGCCTTATTAGTAACTGGTAAGTGGTGGTTGGTGGCAGTGATTTCTACCACATAGTCTGGGCAAGAAGGGGGGCATAGCTGGAAAACCTGTGCCAGCCTTCCCTAGGAGTGTCTATGTGTTTGTACATAAATCATATTGTAAAGTGTGTGTGTGTCAGCTACTTGGGCAGGGAAATGAAGCACTGGTTGGACAGAGAGGGTGCTGGAAGTTTTGGCTTGAACACTCGGCTGAGATCTGAACCCTATAGCTGAGCCAGTGGGAGTCATATTGGGGCTCCAGACTGACTGTGATCTCTGTGTGCTCTTAAGGGAAATTGTACTTTACTGTATGTGTACTTGTTATCCTTCCCAGTGTACATGTCCCTCACTGGTGCTAGTGGTGAGGATTGAGGAGGCTTCTTGATTACTGGGCCAGTGCACAGGCATCACAGTTGGTACTTCTCCTCCTCTTAAAATACTGTTAAATGAAACCTTCCAGATCTTTATCAGTTTTTTCCCTCCTAGCTTCCAAATTTCCACAGGAAAACAATCTATTCTTGGGGACTTTTCTGTACATTTGTTATACATCACAATTTTTTAAACACCCTTATTGAACTATCACTTGTGACATAGGCAAATTTACATTTATATTAATCAAACTGTATTAATAAGTTCACAATTGCAAACATTATATTTCACATATATTGCTATATGTGATATCTTATCTCCTCCTGTTCTGTTAGTAATTGAAACTCTTCTACCTCTGACCTTGGCATATGTAATTATTCCATTAACATTTCTATTTGTATCTTTTCTTAATTTCCATATTTGTCTGCTTTATACACTTTCATAGAATTTCTGAAATATTTCTAGTACCTCTACAGGATCTTTTATTTACCTTCCTTGTTATAGGCTCCCTACGCTTGATGATAGCCCTTTCTACTTTCTTTTGCCTGAGTCGTTGTGCTAAAAGTCTTTGTGCTCTAGTGTTATCAAAAAACAGTTGCTTAACAGCAATCTTTATAAACTTGTGTATATTATTGAGGCAAACCTTTATTTTCTGCTTAGCATGCTACATTTGATCCTCTTCTTTTTCTGTGAGATTCCCCTATTTTGCAATACTTAAACATTTAATGGTCCCTCTAAATAATTGTTGCTACTTTTTAATGATAACTCCCTTTCTTGTATTTCCACCCTGTTTTTAAACTCCACTTTAATTTTATCCCAATCCCTAGCTATATTTTCAGAAGTAATTTGTATCCTGTCCAATAGCTCCTGAATAATCTCCACTACTCATTCCTTAAATTCCTCTTTTTTCAACAGATAAGTGGGAAAGCACCATTGTCTCTCATTTTTATTTCATTACCCTGTTTGTATTTTAGTTATTATTGGTGCATGATCTGAAATAACTATAGAGTGCTTATAAAGACCTTCAATTAAATGCGCATTTTCCTGTGAAATGTAAATTCTGTCTGGCCTAGGCTAGTTTTTATATCTTGGGGAATAATATGTAAATTCATTCTGAATGCCTATTACTGAACGCACATCTTCTATGCCAAATATTTTCTTAAATTTATTCAAAAATCTACCCTCCTTTGCTCTATTTTCCCTGCTGGAAGTCAAATTCCATTCCCCACCTATTAGCAATATTCCTTGCTGGAAACTGATTATTTCTCCCAAAATTTTCTTAAGCTCCATTGTTGCAATTTTTGGTGGAATATAAACAATTGTCTGTATAATCCTCCCCCCTTGCCAGTAGCCCCTTAGCACTATAATTCATAGGTTCATAGGTTCATACTAGGCTATCTGCCCAAGGGCATTTATAAGCCTAGCCCATAGTTATTTGGCTTTCGCCACCCCTTTAGTTTGAATAAAACTATGCCTATTATTTTGCTGTGCCTCTGTCAAGCAGTGACACTGAAGTAATCCCTGGGGTATATCTGCGATCTCCCATCCATTGGTCAAGATTCCTCTTGAACAAGGCCAGCGAGGTGCTCTGCCTCACATGTACCGGGATTTTGTTCCACAGCATAGGGAGTCTCTGGGTGATGAATCTGTCCCTCCAGCACGTTCTATTAATAACCGTGTCAAGGTTTAAGTCTCCCGCCCTTGTGGTTCTGAGGGATCTAGATTTTTTGAGGTGAAGCATATTCATTCATTATCTTTTTTATCCACTTCTGTCCACTTTTGGAGCATCTCTTTCAATTAATGTAATTACTCATTTTTTTACTGTATCCCAGGTATTCCTCTGAGTAACCATACTGAAAACCTTTCTTTACCAAATTCACATGTTCATTTCTTTCCAAGTGTGTTTCTTGTAAAATAGCTATTTGCGCTCTACATTTTTAAATGTATTTCACTATTCTGTCTATTTTGTATTCATCTGTGAGACAATTGACATTTAAAGACATTACCAAAAGCATCATTGTATTAAAAAGTCATTATTCCTACCTTTTATGTATAGCACCCTTTTTGTTACATGCATGCACTATTCGGCAGGTTGAGGTTTATGTAGTTGTTTATTGTCACATGCATTTGAGCCTATGTCACATTTTACAAAACTTTGTTTTATTGAATGCCCTCAAAAAAAAAAAAAAACAATAACCCCTAAAACCTATTAATTTAATACTAAAATACAAAACTGCATACATCTTTAAATATTGAAGTTTTACTCTCCTAATAGGAACAGATGTCCCAAACTGACAGTTACACTCATAGACTTGAGTTAACATTAAAGAAACATTGTCCATGCTAAGAGGCATGGTGTAGCCTGTGCTTCTACTAAGTGTTGTCTGGTTTTGTCTTATCTTTATAGCTGTCTCAGCTGGGAAACCCCCTGCATGCTTTTAAAGACCATTATCTCCTAGCCAGTTTCTCTTTCCTTCCCCCCCAGACCAGTCACTCTCCACCAGACTACAACCAATTTCTCTTTATCAGATTGTCTCCATGGAGACATGAGAACCAGACTGTCAATTTCTGTTTAGCAGACTGTTTCCATAGAGCCATGAAGGCCAGATGCAGAATTGCTACTAAGCATACATTCATTTGCTAGAAAACGTTGTTACTAAATCAATCTGAGGCCATTAAACCAGTCATTCCCCTATGCAAGAATGAAAAAAGCACATTCATTTTTCTTTTTTCATGCTCTTTTAACAAAGCTGTTTTTACATTGCAGTGCCTACAGTTCTTAAAACTGAACAAGAAGAAAGAGAAGAGGGAGAAAAAAGGAACAAAAGCACCTATTTACAATCCCCATTTCACTTAAAAAATAACTGAGAAAACTTTACTTTATAGCATGCAAAGAAAACCATGCATCACAAAAATAGTACTGTTAAGAAAAAAATGTTTTCTATACCCAGACCCATTGCCTACCCCATATCCATTCTTATTAATAGAACCATCAGTGAAGGATACATCCCATCCATCTGGAAAATTTCTTACATTATTCCTCTACACAAAGGTGGGAACTCTAGTGACTACTCTAACTTTCGTCCAATAGTCTTACTATCTCCTCTGGCAAAAATTATGGAAAAATGTATCCAGAAGCAACTTCTAAACCACCTTCTCCAAAATAAACTATTGGCAAACTGCCAACACAGTTTTAGACCCTACCACAGTACCACCACGGCCCTGCTATCATTTACAGATTGTATTAACAATAAACGTAACAATAGCCTTCTTTCCTCTGCAGTTTTCGTTGATTTATCCAAAGCTTTTGACATGGTTCATCATCAGCTGCTCTTGCATATTATGAAATCACTTTCGCTAGACCCATTAGCCATCAACTGGTTCAAATCTTACCTCAGTAACAGAAAACAAGCAGTACTTTGGCACAATAATCTTTCTAATCTCTTACCTATCTTCCTAGGTGTCCCTCAGGGCTCCATATTAGACCCTCTCCTATTTTCCATCTATATTAATGATCTTCAGTCAGCAACTCCACATTCTACCTGCATTCAGTATGCTGATGACTCCACTATTATCTGCTCAGTTACTTCTCAAACCGACCTGCAGAACATCACCCAGAATGCATTTAATACTGTTGAACAATGGTTTACAAAACGTTGCCTCCTTCTAAATCCCAAAAAAACTAAACTTCTACTCTTCTCTCCAACCTGTAAGTCCACCCCCATCCATTTTACACTTACATCTAACGATGGTACGGTTATCTCTCCAGACCTCACTACCAAACTCCTAGGAATAACTATAGACAACAACCTCAATTTTGACACACATATTAACAGTACAATAAAAACGATCAACAAGAAACTTGGATCCCTCTATAGAATCAAACCCTTTCTTACTCCAACAGCCAGGACTGCTATAGCCAGAACACATCTCATCTCTACGTTGCTGTATGCCTCACCCATTTATCCAAACCTTTCTAAAGCCAACATTAACAAGTTGACAGTATCCTATAATAATATTGCCAGATTTGCTGCTGCCTCTCCTTTTCGAACTCATCACTGTCTAAATCTTAAACAACTTGATTGGTTAGAGTTTCTACACCATCTCCACTTCTCTCAGCTTACAATTGCCCACAAAACCCTACACCAATCCTCCAATACTCCTATTCTTGCAAGCCTCCTTACCCTCTACCAAAATCCGAAAAACCTACGCTCTTCTAATAAACTTCAGATTAACACCTGCAGATCCAGCAATTTGGCAGGAGACTTCCTCTTCTGCAATTCCATTGGTAAGCTTTGGAATGCTCTACCCTCTGAACTTACAACTCTCTGCTCTCATACTCTTTTTCAAAAAGAAGCTTAAGCTTCATCTCATGACTCACTGGTTATGTTCCTGTTCTATTCCTGACTAACTGCTGCTTCCTCTCACCTACAACCTCCTGTTTTATCTAGCCTTCTCTTCTAATTCTGCTCAGGACGTAACTTTTGACTGAAGTCTTCACATAGATACCGATAGCTCTTTAATGCTTATTGCTCTGGCCATGCCTAATACTTAAAAAAAAAAAAAAATTAAAAAAAAAAATAATTTTGCTGTATTCTTCTGTATACTTTTTATGATTGTACTTAATTTGGTGTTTTTTTATTGTATATTGTTATTTTGTATATCATTCGTTAATGGCTTGTTGTACTCAACATGGAGCTTTTCTCCCCGGGCCTCTACTGAAAATGGACATGTATCCAGCTAGACTAGCCCGGTCAACAAATGTAAAATAAAATAAATAATAAAATATACCTACAGTTAACTTTCTTCCCTCCCTTCCCCTCCCAAAAGTGTTTATCCGAATGTTAATGGCATGAAGTAGGGCATATACTTTAGAGGACCCCAAAAGTCTAAAAAAATCTGAAAAAGTCCAATATTTCCAGATTTTCTTGTTTTGTCATATTTTACAAATACCATTATTGCATTGTAATCCCACATTAATTTATGGGGTTTTATTACTGTTCATCAACATCTCCCAAGTCCTGTCTCTGTTTCATTTCCAATGTACTTTTGATTCTTCTATTCAGCTCTCGTGCTCCGTTCCTTGTCTCCAATATTTTCCACTGAAACAGTGGAAAAGGTTTCAAAATACAGTCTAGTCTTTCTGCTTCTTGTTCTTCTGGTAATAATCTCCTTCTGTTTCACAGATCACTTTTTGGGCAATTTTTTTTGTATTTCCTGCTTAGCATGTATTTCATCAAAAAGTGATTTTTCCCTCAAGGAAGAATACCTTGAAGACAGTTGGGTATAGCAGTTTGAATCTCACACCTGTGTCTCGGCATTATCTGAATAGTGGAATGGATTTACTTCCCTTCTGCCTGGTGTACGAGTTATCATTCTCCACAAACACTCTGCTGTCTCACACTTTTAGTATTTTGTCCTGCCACAGGTTTTCAGAATCAACTCCTTCTGCTGGTAGGATTGCATCTTTAGTACTAAAGGTCTAGGCTGCTTTCTCATAGCCAGGTTTGGAGCATACACACTGTGCCCCCTTTCAACTAACAATTGTTGTGGAGTACCAGTCCAGTTGCTCATTTGTGCTTTCATAAAATTAATGCAGTCTGTTCCTTCCAGCTTCTGTGGTATAGTTGAAAATCTCAGATTTCCCCATGTGCTCTGTCCTCTAATTCTATTATTTTTTGAAACATCTCTTCCTGAGCAGTTTCATATTCACCCAGCCTTTTATTAATTTCAACCTCTAATTTTGCAGATTTTATCACCTCATCTAAATATCTGTTTAAAGCTTCTTCCATATTTTCCAGCCTTATGTTGTTTGGGTTCATATACTCTGTCAGTGTTTTGTTTACTTTAAATCAGGTCTGTGTGCAGTTGTCTTATATCTTCCTATCTGTTACTGGAAGTCATGTCTGGGGGGTTGCATTGCTTTTTGCTTCTTTACCTTTTGTTGCTGATTTTTTTCCAGGTGCTCTGTATTTCTTTTTTTCCTGGCATCCAGGCTGTACACTTACTAGCCATTTACTGAAATGTACCCATAAACACCAAAGTGTACTGGTCTTTGTTGAGTTTCTTTTTTCACACTGGGAGAGAGACAGTCAAGCTGTTAGTCAATGTGCGGCCATCCTGGAGCCTGACTCACTGTTCTTAAGCTTAACACGATTTCCGTCTTCATAACCATTGTTGAATCCAGTTGACAGTGTAACCTCTAAGTTCCAACTTCTCATAACCTTGAAAGTTTTAGGGTAGAAAATGAATCAAGCTTTTGCTAGATTAAGCTGTAGTATTTTAATTTATTTATTTAACATTTGTTTGCCAGGATAGTCCAACTGGACAACAAGTGTCCGTTTTCACTGGGGTCCTGCAGAAAAAAAACTCCATAAGTTTACAGAGAGAAGAAACATTTACAAAAAGAGACATTACAAAGTAGTAGCACAGAGACTGTAGACTTTACAGGAGTTAGTATACAGTAAGAGGATATTTACCCCTTTGGGTTGAAAATACAAGTGTACAAAATATGCAAAGAGAGTAGATAAGAAGCTGGTAGAGCATTGCAAGATATTTCACAATTGAATAAGCGTATATAAATGTATAAGTTTCCATGTATACATTCAAGCATATATATATATATATATATATATATAGATATATATATAGATATATATATATATATATATATATATATATATTTGTGTGTGTGTGTGTGTGTGTGTATATATATATATATATATATATATATATATATATATATATATATATATATATATTTGTGTGTGTGTGTATATATATATATATATATATATATATGTATATATATATATTTATATATATATATATATATATATATATATGTATATATGTATCTATAGACACACATGTACATACACTCATATATAGGTTATTGCTCACACATGAATAGGTATAGTTAGAGCGTGTGGTTTGTGCTGTCCAGGACAAATGGGGTGTAGAAATAGTGAGTGGATGAGGCTTCAGGGTGTCAGTTACAGTTGCACAGATTGTTGGTGAAGAGGTATGTTTTAAGTAGGCTTTTGAAGGAGTGTGGAGTTTTGTAGTCTGAGGTCAAGGGGAAGGTTGTTCCATATTTTTTTATTTCATGGGCAGAACAGAGTTGTTTTTGCATGTGATGGTTTCGATTAATGCTTTGTTGGAGGACCGAAGTTGTCTATTTGAATTGTAGATGTTCAGCATGCCTGTCAGGTCAGGGCTTTTCTCGAGATAGTACAGAATTAGATGAGCTAGGCTGAGTTGATGGTACCTTAATAGGTTTGGAAATTCAAGCCAGTGCAAGGCTTGTAGGGAAAGGCAGTGGTAGCGAATCTAGTGATTTTTGCTATAACAGGTGGAAAGTTTATTAAGGTCAGTTTTGTTAAGGTCAGTTTTGTAAAGATTAGTTAGAATTGGGGATGCAGAAAGTAGAGTAGATAGAAGGTGGGTCCTGGCTGTTGCAATTTGAGATATGATGGTTAGATAACTTTTACAGCGATAGAGGTAACCCAGCTATTTGTGGATGTTAGTGATGGTCATTGATATGTGCTTTGTGAATTTGAGTTGATGGTCAATGGTAACGCCTAGGAGTTTAGCGTCAGTGACAGAGGTGAACATTGGGTTTTGCTGGCAGAGACTATAGAGAAGGTAAGGTTGCTCATTTTAGTAGACTGGAATAGCATTAGCAATAGCACATCTAAGGAGGTTGGGAGTTGGGGAGGGTTGAGAGTTATGGCATTTGATGGATTGTTGGCAGATATCTAAATAGCTTTTAAACCAGAGTAGGATGGAGTTGTTAAGGTTGTGGTCAGAGAGACAAGACAGTAGTTAGTTATATGAGACTGTTTTGAATGCCTTGGATAAATCTAGGAAGGTAGCTGAGACTAATTTGCCTAGATTCCTGTGGGAGTTTATAGTATTGGTGAATTTTAGTAGGGCAGTGATGGTGGAATGGGCGAAATCCATGATGGCTTGAGGAGAGAATGTTGTTGTTGAGGAAAATGGAGAGGGACTAGTGATGAATACATCTTCCTAGGATCTTAAGAGAGGGGTGAGAGAATTGCAGTTGGTCAGTAGTTGGAAAGGTCTAGGGAGAGACCACCTTTGTGGAGTGCTATGATATATGAGGTTTTCCACAGGGATGGAACTGTGCGTTTGTTGATGGATCTGTTTATTAGAAGTGAAATGGGATAGGCTATAGCTGTGGATGCAATTTGGAGGTATTTGGCGGGAAGGTTATCAGCTGCAAGGATGGTTGGTTTGAGTTTGGCTAGGAGTTTTTGGATATTAGAGGTAGGAACAGACTTTAGTGTGAAATATATGGTATTGATTTGGGCCTGAGGTGGTTGTGGGCTGTTGGAGGAAGTGATGTTGTTTAAGAGTTTGAGTATTGAGGAGGGGAAATAGTTATTAAAGCTGGAGGCTATTTCCAGGTCTGTACCTGTTATATTGGGGATGGGAGTGGTGGTTCTTCCGGGCTTTAGGATGTTATTTATTGTTAGCAAAAGTACGTTTAATATAATAAAACACAGAGAAAGTAAGTGCTTTCACAGACACCTCCCGCTTCATCAGACTAGCGAAAGCACTTACTTTTTCTGTGTTTTATTGTATTAAACATACTTTTGCTAACGTATGTGCTGTGTGCTACCTACGTTTTTATCTCTGGATATTTACAATTTTACATCGCTGGCTGCAGTATCCAGGTGAAGATTTTTTCTTGTGTATTGTTATTTATTGTTCCCAGAATTTTTTCGGTTTGGTACGGTATTTGTTTTGTTGAGTAATATAGTAATTTTGTTTATCGTGATTAACCTGCTTTTTTTGCTTTGTTCTGGAGCTCGTGAAAGGTTTGCCTAGCTGTGGGTGATCTGATGTGGCACTAGGTTTTCCAGGCTTTATTCCTAGCTCTGAGTAGGTCTTTTATTGTTTTCTAGAGCCAAGTTGTGGGGTTGCTATGTATCCTGATTGTTTTTAAGGGGGGCTAGTAGTTGATTGGTTAATAATGTGGACTTGAAGTAATCAACTGCTTTGTCTAATGAAAGAGTTTTGATGGGAGACAATCAAGGTATGTGCAATTCAGAAATAAACTATTAGTTGGTCTGAAGTCCCATCTATAATGTTAGTCCTCCTTTTGTTGCTAATGCTTTTTTTTCTTTAAAAAGGACTGAGAACCCTTTTTAATTTTACCATTTGGATGCCCTAAGAAATTATCTTGTCTGAGGGCTGTAAGAGAGTGTGTCAGCTATTATATCTACAGCTGTCCTTTTGTCCAAGCAGGTATCTACCACTAGCATGTAGAACTTTGTTAGGCTTGTTCTCCATGCTTACCTGAATAAAATCAGTGTTGTAATATGGCCCTGCCTGCAACTTCTTTAGGAAAAAGTAAATACTGAGCATACTGTCAGTCTCTTAGCTCAAGAAATATGGAGAAAGCCCAAAATAATGGGGAGGGGGTAGCAAAGACCTAAAAATAGGGAAGGATTTTAAGTATTGCTCTTATAATCTTAGAAAGATGATGGAATAAATGGTTTTGTATTGTTATATTAGCGTATATTTTCTGAAGGATATGAAGTCTGAAAATCTGTTATTATTTAATGACTTCTATTCTCAGTGATTTACCAGAAAACCACACATTTTATGAGGAACAAAGCAAAAATATCATAAATCTGGACATTCTGCGAACATCTGGATAGTTGAGAGGTATGGGAGAACTCTCTTTTAATTACTTTTCCACTGGGTGTGCAGTATTATCAGTTTAGTATGTTACTGCTTGTTTTAAGTAAGTAATCCCCGGATGTTTGTTATAGATTCTAATGTCTGGAAAAATCTTTTTCCTTTGCATTATGTGCTGAGCCAATCTGATTTTATACTTTCACTTAACTCTTCTCAGTTTCCTTTGTATACTTGTGAAACTATGTTATAGTTTGAAATATTAATAGAAACAAATTATATCATTTCCAAAATTATTTCTTTTTTAGAAAGTAGTCTAAGTATTGTATCCTACCATGGGGTATTTTGTTGGCTTTATTCTTTATCATGTTCAAAAGGGGAACATGTTCTGTTATTAGCTTATCTGTCTTTTGGTACACTCTGTGCCAGATTGCCTCTTGTCAGTTCCATGAATCACCCAATCCCACCCATAGTTCTTTCTTTACAAAACTAGTTTATTTTTGAACACCACAAAAGATTCAAAAACTAGTTGAAACAAAAGAAAAGAAGACAAACCACACTGGCAACTGTGAATGTAAATTAGCGCTTTCGTTTACTAGCAAATTGTAAACTGATGAAGAAGTTTACAATTTGCCAGTAAACGAAAGCGCTAATTTGCATTCACAGTTGCCAGTGTGGTTTGTCTTCTTTTCTTTTGTTTCAACTAGTTTATTTTTGAGCTTTGCCGTTCGAGGAAAACTGTGCCTCTACATGCTGAATTCCCCTTGGCTTACAGTACGACTTCCACATGGCAGTTTTGGCTTGCCAGGCTCCAGCTGTACCTCCCTGTAGGTGCCACTTGTCCACCTATGTGGTGAGCCAGCTCTGCATCCCTTCTTCCTAGATGGGGGGAATCAGCAAAGGTTGCACACTCCCATCAACACCATCAGCTTCTACAGACGTCTGAGCCGCTATTTAAACTTTGTTTACCTGCGACATAATTAGGGCTTTATCCAGCTATGCCAGAGAATCGACACTACTACAGTTAACCTTCATTAAACAACTTCAGGAATGCTGCCCTGACAATAAGTGAAGTAACATGTTTATGAAACCATTATAGATAAAAAGTTTTGCATCACTTGCTTTAGGAGAGGTGAAGGTTTCCCATCTTACTTAAGGTATATTTAAATCATCAGCTGCTGATGTCCTACTACATTTCACAATACCTAAAGTTCAGTAAAAAAGTCCTCTTGATCTCTGAATTTCAAGTTACGGCTCCTATAAAAGTTTACTATTGTAATGCGTAACTAAGTTGTTAATATTTTCATGCCCAGATTTCATACCTCTCAACCTCTTAGAGCAAGAAATCTGGACAAAGCCATAAATAAAACTGGGACAAAGGCCCAAAAATAGGGACAATTTTTAAATATTGCTGTTACAAACTTAGAAAACTGATAGAATAACAGGTTTTGCATTAGGCTGCGGTGGTGCAGCAGTAGAGTTGTCGCCTCACAGCAAGAGGTTCTCCCATTCGATTCTCGACTGGAGCGCCTTCTGTGTGGAGTCTGTATGTCCTCCCCCGGTCGAGTGGCGTTCGAAAGACATGCGTGAATGGGTGTGCCTTCGTTGAAGGTTGAACGTCGAGCTGGCACCTCAGCACCATAAAAATCTACTGCCAATCATTAGTAGACCGGAGTTCAGTTGTGGCGACCCCTAACTGGGAAAAGCCGAAAGAAGAAGAAGAGCAACAGGTTTTGCATTAGCATGAATTTTTTAAAGGGTATGAAATCTGAAACTCATATGTTTGTCATTATTTTCTAACTTCAGTCTTTAATGATTTGCAACTACAGAAAAACACAATTTTATGAAAAACGGACCAAAAATATGAGGCAAAAATCTGGACATTCTTTGAAAATCTGTACAGTTAAGAGGTTTGCTAGATTTTTAAATACCATGCATGACTGTAGCTTTTGATTAAGATGTACCATGACGTCCCTCTCCAGATGAATCTTTTCTGTAGACGTCTTTCCCTATATATCCTTTAATAATAATAATAACTGTTTTTTTCTGTCAGTAAACTGTGTGCCAGTAAAACTGCTTAGATCCATGTGTTATTTCATTAATTATTTTTTTATTCAAGCTTCTTTACATTGCTTACAGCAAATTTAATGTGACCTTATTTGCTGTAGTAACATTTCATGGTTCAAATAGAAATGTCTCTTAAAAATATGTAATCACATGACTAACTTCTTTTTCCATACAGAATTGTACCATTTCTTACATAATTATAATAACAGCATCGGCAACAACCCCCTATTTCCCATTTTGTACATGGGATCAGAATGTTACATCAACAGTGACCATCGTCTAGAGCCAATGTTCACACTGCTAGCATTCTTCTTTAAATTTGTGCTTATATCATTAGTATCTGCAACAACAATCATGTCTTTATATCATGATTTATTATTTAGTGTTTTTCTGATTGCCTCTGTTGTACCTTTTTAATTGCATCCTGTAGGACAAGGATGACAAACTGAGTATAATTGTAAAGCAGCGTTCTTCCCTAACCTGGTTCAAGTATAACTTGGATCAGTGGAAGGGGAATGGGAAATTTACCCCTGGTCTGGCACCTATGTCTCCAGTAGAGAGGGACAGCCTGAAAATGCTCAACCAGCCATGACCAAGCCTACATATACCCCTTAAAATAACCCTATGGTATCAAAACTTGTCAGATATATTTAGGAAGCATGACTAGGCTTAAAAAGGTACCACATGGTTATTAGTCTAGTGATTACCTCTGAACCTAAACTATATGTCTATGCTGAAAAGATTTCAAGCCTGAATAAACTAAAGCACTGCTGGTGATTCCCTGCTGGGTGAGGATAGTAAACTTGTATTTTTTGTCTGTGACTGGTACTGCTGCTTTCTCTTTTACCTGTTCCATTCTGTTTTCTGTTTTATGATATCTGCTTGGCCTGTTTTTTTTTGTTTTATGTGTGTGTGTGTGAGAGAGAGAGAGATGCACTTAAATGTGAAATGTGTAGCCTAGATATTTTTTTTTTATTGGTTAATTGTTTCTTGAGTGATACTTAAATACACACTGAATTTCTGGGCCTTTGTCTTTGCTGAAAATATTTCAAGCCTGCATAAACTAAAGCACTACTGGGGATTCCCTGCTAGTTTTTCCCACCCACCCTCTCCTTTGTTGGTCTGGTTTCTAAACCTGGTAATTTTAAGCTGCCCACCTCTACTGTAAATTGAGCTTAATAAGCTCCTCCCTTTCTACACTGCTGTTAATGTATTGAATTATCCATTTGCCTTTCCTTGTGCTTATATTGAAAAGTGCATTTTGCCTCTCATTGCCTGTTCTGCAGATTTTCTTGATTTGAATTTATTATCTCACTAGCTGTTGGATAATATACTGTATTTTTACACTCTAGCAAGCACTTGTTGTTATATCAAGAGGTCAGTGGATTTTCCATTTAGAGCTTTGGGAGGTAGCCTGGTCTGTTTAGATTGGGGAAACACTTGAGATTTCTGCATGTAGTTTTATTGGCTGGAGGGCTTATTAATTAGTTTATCTTGTTTTTAGTGTCTTTATAAATTCTGTTTGATTGAGTGGCTGTTGGCTCATTTATACAAAGTGAAGTACAGTTATTGAATAATGACACTTATAAGCTGTTTAAAGTACACTGATGTATCTCTGTATCTTTGTTTTTGATAGCTTTTCACTTTGGCACTCTTCACTGTGCTTTTACATTAGGAGGACTGGGATTATTCATCTAGTGGCAGTAGGTGTTTACCTGGTCCGTCTGAGCTGGGAAGCACACAGAATGTCTCTAAGTATTGTTTTGCATTTCTCTTGCATACTGTGACTGTACTTCAGCATTTAAAAAAAATGTACTGTCTGCTGCTGCTTTAAGTAGTTAATTGCACTGTATTACATTGTATCTTTTAGTTGTAGATAGTTTGTGTGGTCTTGTTACACTTGGGCTGCAAACCAGCTTTCTGCATTAAGAAGGTGTTTTTCTGCACTCCTGTGGCAGAAATGTGCTGATCTAACTTGTTTGAGTTAGGGGTTGCTGATGAAAGGCTTATTGTTTGCTTTCCTGATTGGTAGTTAGCTTAAAACTTGTTTCTCTTTGTTCATATTTAAGCCTTGCATTTGCGCGGGCTTTGGCATAGATACTCAGAGCTGCTTGTCAACAACTTTGCTATTGATTGCTGAGATTCTACTTTTACCCAGAGCAATCCACTGCTGAAAAGACAAAAGTAAGTATTTGTTGTACTTCCCTTATATACTGTGACTGTACTTCAACCATTTCTTAAGCTATTTGCTGTTATTTTTGCAATTTATAGCAAAAAAAACCTGCATCATCTACCAGTGCTTTAAGTAGTTAATTGGATTGTATTTCAGTGTCTCTGTTAGTTGTTAGGCTGCTGTATATAGCTTGTGTGGTCTTGTTTTTTTACACTTAGGCTCCAAATCAGCTATTTCATATTAAAAAGGTGTTGTTCTACAACCTTGTGGCAGAAGTGTACTGATGTAACCTATCCGAGTTGGGGATTACTGGTTAAAGGCTTATTATGTGCTTTCCTGATTGGTAGTTAGCTTAAAACCTGTTTCTCTTTGCTCATATTTATGTGTCATGTTTGTGAGCTGCTGCTCTTTGCTCAGCACCGGCAAGCATTGCCCTGTATAGATGTGAAAGCTTAGAAGCTCCGTTTTTTTTTTTTCCTAAACAGCTGTCGGTGAAACCCTTCCAAGCTTTACTGCTGCTCTAAGAGAAACTCAGTTACACACTGAGCACCATTGCCTTATTGATCAACCTTAGGCTACACAAAGTATTGGTTCCTCTTGTAGTCTTGGTGCTACCAGGACAGTCCTATCAAATGAATCAATTTCCTTCCCTAATAAAACATACAGTAAGAGCCTGCTATCATGGACGGGCAGTTTCCCATATCTCTCTTATCAGCTTGTTAGACATGGGCATCCTGAGGCAATGTAGCAATTGTCTCATATTCTGGCAACAACTTACTCCTGAAACAAACAAAAACTTTATGAGAGAGATGTAGTTACACTGTAAAATTCAGTGCAAGACTCTCACATAAGGGCAAATGAAATGCCAAAGAGGTTGTCAGCGCATATACAGAGGTACTCACTGATAACTTACCAAACGATCAGAGGCCTCCGAAATGGAAACCACTTACAAACATAATGCAAAAAACAACCACAACACACACACACACCACACACTAGTGTTTCAACAAATAAGCTGATATGGCATAATACCACAAAACCTAATGAAATTGGTCATAGGTAACTCCATTATGAAACACATGGATATTCCCCTCACCAAGCTGGATAAGAAATGGATTATAGTTAGCTGCTTGTCAGGTGTGAGGAGCAGTCAAGTCACTCAACCACTAGTACCAGTATGACTCCGTCATAGTCCACGTGGGGGTAAATGACTTGAGACTTACCTCAGTGGACTATGTGAAGAGAGACATAACTGAGATTTTAGATTGTGTCACAGGCAGGTATAAACCTAGCCTTAAGCAGCATTCTACCTTCTCCAAGGGTGATGCCACAATACAGACAAAAAATGATTGACTTTAACAATTGGCTTAGGTTCTGGTGTCAGTCCATGGGGATCCAATATCTGTCAGCCTAGAAAGACACAGTCGACAGGCCACACTGCTTTACCAGAGATAGTCTGCACCTGTCTTCTCTAGGCATTTGGATGCTGGAAAAGGCATTAGCCACCCCTACTGTAACTTTTTTGGGCAGTGTCAAAATGACCAAACTTCCAACATAAAATCCTCTCTAGGTAAACTCAAGGCACTGCTGCTTAATGTTAAGAGTCTAATCAAGAAACTGCACTCCCTGAAAGTACTCTTCACTTTGCAAGATGCTGATGTCTTTGTAGCCACTGAGACACAGTTCAAATCACTGGAAAGCACGGCAGTCATGCAGGGTTACAATGTCTTCCATACATTCAGAATACAAACTGAACATGAAAGAACCAAAGGAGGAGGTGTATCCATCTTCATTAAGGATAAGTACACCTCGAGACTGGTCAAACAATATGACTCACTTGAGCTATTCCATGTCCAGTTAACTATAGGCAAAGCCCCCCTACCACATTATAGCTAGCTATAGGTCCCACACCATGAAACAGGAAAAGCATACTGCATACCTGAACTTACTGCAGTCACTTGACATACAGCCCAACACCTTACTTATGGGTGATTTTAATTATCCTAACATCAGCTGGGAAACCTACACGACCACATACATGGCTCAGAGGTTCTTGGGCTTTGACAATGCAAATGATGTGGAACAGAGAGTCGGCACACCCGCAAGAGGCTCAGATGTCTTGAAAATACAGTACTCACTAACCCCTCCATGTGATGTCTTCCCTGGTAAGATCGGATCGTAAATCAGTCTCATTCGATTTAATTAAAAGACCAGATACCCCATCAAGCTCAAAAATGCTTAAGAATTTCTCAGACAAACTTCCTTCTACTAAGTGATGGTGTAAGAAGCTTCAAAGCCCCCTCGAACACAGAGAGCATGGATTCCTATGCACTATATAACCACTTAAGCAGTTGTATAGAGTCAGCTGTACCTGCCTGGTTTAAAACCAGGTCTTGCCAAAAAAGCAAGCTATCCTGATGAACCCCTAGTATAAACAGGCTATACAACAAGAGAAGGAAACTAATGTCCAAGAACAAGAGGGAACTGCCTCAGCAGAGGAAGAAATCCCTCTCTAGCTTAAACAAACAAATTAGACAGCTTGTCCTCCAAAGCTAATTATGCAGCAAAAATACTCTCCCTAGCAAAGGATAATCACAGTGCATTCTTTAACTATGTCAGAAGTCTAAAAATGGGATACCCAGCAATGTGATGAACTGGTTGTAGATGGCACCACCCATTACTCAACTGGAGGTAATAGCCAAACTGCTAGCTGACAGAATTGGAGCAAACATCACTCCCCCCCCCCCCGTCCCCTGCAGTCATTCCCAAAAGTATACCTGCCACCATTTCTCAGCCTATTATCTCAAGAGAGGTCATCTTGGAGTGCTCCAAGGCCAAAACATGGCATCAGTGAAACTAGACAACATCCCAGATTGCCTTTTAAATAACTTAAAACATGATCTAATAGACCCACTTGTATCCCTGTTTAACCACAGCCTGCAAACTAGTTATATTCCAGCAGACTGGAGGACAGCAGCAGTAATCCCTCTGCACAAAGGGGGACCATCAACCCACCCTGGCAATTATAGGCCCATAAACTTGACTAGCCTCATCTGCAAGGCTGTGGAAAGAATCATTATGGACCTTAACAAGGACATGCAGTAGGTAATCTCCAAACACTGGACCCAACCCAGTTCGGATTCATTCAAGGTAGATCATGCCTGTTAAACATGGTTGACTTCTTCGAAAAAGTCACCAACTCCCTGGATGAGGGAAAGATAGTGCATACCACCTATCTGGACTTAGCCAAGGCATTTGACCCAGTCCTCCACTCAGGTATTATAGAGAAACTCTCCCCAATTTGGAATTAACCCTTACATTACTAGATGTGTAGACCACTGGCTCATCAACAGGACACATACTGTCAAAGTGGGTGACTTCACCTCTAGCAAATGATCAGTCACTAGTGAAGTACCACAGGGTTCTGTGCTAGGCCCCTTACTGTTTGAAATTCATTTCTTAGACGTCTAGGCAAATTTGGACGGCCTGTGGCTGACCAAGTTCACTAATGATTGCAAATTGGGAGCAATCATTGAGTCTCCCAACAATGTTAATATACGGCAGACAGGATTAACACTGAAAAATGATTGGTGGCAAAGTCACAGATTAAAGCTAAATGCAAAAAAAATGCATTATTATTCTCTTTGGGAAAGCCGACATCCCTGCTAATTACATTATAAACATCACCCCCTTAAGTGTAGACCCAGTGGTATTTGATCTAGGTATTAAGATTGATAACCTTAATTTTGACCATTATGTATCCACAGTAGTAAGGAAATCCTTCTTTGTGGCACATCTTATAAGTAGAGGCATCGCATCTAGATCTAAGGATGTTAAAATTCCATTTTACTCGACCCTCATCAGACCAATAATTGAGTACATTGCTCCCTTTTGCATGTACCTCACCAGACACCTGCAACAATTGGAGAGACCACAGAGGTTTATCACCAAGAAACTACAAGGTATGCAAAAGAAGTCTTATGCATAACGACTAAAAGCCTTGTCACTGTGTTCTGCCTTCTTCAGGTTGCCAAGGGGTAGCCTGTGCCTGGCTTACAGGGCAGTCTCTGACCTCCTATGAAACTATATGTACCCTACCAAAAGAGCTTACCCAAGTTAATATCCATTGTATGGGTAATGAACTTAAATTGAAAGTTAAAAGAGTAGTATTGTCTCTTTCAGAAAATGCAGATTACCCACATCATACTATGTAGATAACACAACCTTATTTATTAATTATTAGGGACCTAGGCATTTGGCTTCATAGTTCCCTCTCATTTGATTATAATGTGGCAACTGCAGTTAGAAAATCTGCTTAGTACAATGAATAGCCAAATGTATTACTTCTGGATCCAAAGGTATTATGTTTAGATCTAAAGATGTTACCCTCCTCCTATACTCATCGTTGATCAGACCAGTTATAGAGTACAGGAATTCCTTTGATATATATACCTCATTGAACATATTAAAAAACTTGAAAAGCCCCAATGGTTCCTAACTGAAAACCTCTCTTTCTTAAGAAACTTAACAAAAAAGACAGGATGTCCCATCCATGTACTCTCTGCCTTACAGACTCCATAGTGCAGACGTGCCTTGCTTTCTGCACCACTAGAGACCCATTGTTCTCAACTTGTTATATCTCAGCAAGTCAGACAGCCTAGCTAAGCCTTTAACAAGAGACTTGAACCTTCATCAAAAGATGTACAGAAACCTGATGGGGAGAGAGAGAGAGAGAGAGATTCATTATTGAGTGCTTTCCCCTTCAGTGCTATAAACTTCCATTACAAGTTAAGCAATGAGATTCAGTATCCTTCCACAAATAGGGTGACTGATGGATACTTTTAAATTTACCATGAGACTAGCCATCTTCCTCCATGATGAACGGTTCAAAGCTTGAGGATGGGTATTGGCTAGGTGCACATCACTATTCTAAAACTTCCTTGAAACTCCTGGGATTTCTATGTCGCTACTGTTTGATTTATTATGATTCTTTGCAGAGCATTATGTTCACCTTTCAGCACTGAATCCTTGATTTTTAACATTTCATGCTTTTTCTCCCCTACCATTGTCATACTGTTGCTGACAGTATGGCATTTGTTTTTGTAGGTCATTTATAACTTTTGTTTCTTGGGAGATGGTTTCTCCTAGTGCTGTCTGGCTACTGTGTTCCTCTTCTTCAAAGGGTAAGAATGTTACATAGTCAAACCATTCAGTAAAAACTGCTTTAAAAACAGAACATATTTCAAGTTTATACAACATCTAAGTGCACCTTTTTATATTCATCTATATTCACTTTTGAGCTTTCACTACCTTATACCATTTGAGTGGGTATTGGTATTTACTGCGGTCTCCCCCATTTGGCAGGATTGAGCTATCCTCAGTTAATGTACTGTATGCCTTGCATTGTTTAAGTAATCCTTTTTTACCACATATAAATAACAGAATTTGTCCGTGCTGTCAATGTTCTGTGGATGAATTTTAGTGCAAGAGTTTATTTTTGCATACTTTGGAATGACCATTCCTGGTTTATGTATGTAATGCTAAAATAATTACATTCATTGAGTATAACATTTAAATTGTGTTGAGTATCAGCTTAAGATAAATATTAGGCTCACACTCAGGAAGCTAGTACTTCCACTCAAGCTGTGACCAGATGTAGCCTCTAATGGTAAGATATTCTTGTTTTTCATTTCCTTATGATTAACAGTACCTTGCCACTAGAACAAACTCTGTCACTAACCTGTGTGCTTAGAAGTCTTATATCAGATGGGTATCCTGGTAGATTAGGTGAGTATGCAGTTAACCAAAGTTATAAGTTGAGTTGTAACTTATTTAATACTGACAGCTCAGGATAAATGTTAGGTACACATTCAGAAAGCCACTACTAGTGATCTCTCTCCCACAAAATGTAAGCAGATATATCTCTTACTTGCAAGATATCCTTGTGCTGGTTTCCCATTCTGATAGTGCCTCACTACTCTAAAGATACTCTAAAGACCAAACTCTGTTTTTCACTAAACTGTATGACTATGCATCTTAAATCATGTGAGCACCCTGCTAGAATAGATAGATAAAAAGCCAAATTATGACTTTTGTTTTAACTTAGTTGTTACTGGTCTTTTCCTTGCCCTTACTGGAAGTTTTGCTTGTCATGCAAAGGTGCATTTTATTTGTCACAAGCTATGAGGATGCTCATATGTCATGGTCTGTTGCTATGGGTAATGTGTTTTTGCATATGCCCTTTGGGAAAGTGGTGAATTGTATCTCCACAAATGAAACAAAAGGGACTGTCCAATTAGAACCAGCTTCTGTAAAACTGAAAAACAGAGCTGTTTAAAATCACACTGGCTTGGTGTTTCCTATGTGACCATGTACTCTGTCATTAGGCAGCACACACTAGTGACTATTTGCTGGATCATGATAAAAAGCTATTGTTCCCACTTATTATACAAGACAGTTTTTTTTAATTTGTACTGCCAACTTTTGTTATGTGCAGGCATTAATGTTTTCAGGCTGATCATTTATACAATTTCTTCTCATCTCCATTTGAACTTGTGTAACCTTTTTCAAGACTTTTTCTTTTAATTAAAATCATCAAAGAAAAAAATTAATAAGTGAATAATGTATTTCTAAAACACCCCCATCTCCTGTTCACTTACAACAAACATACAAAACTATGTACATCGTCAAACAATGAAATTTAACCCCTCAGATAGGAGCAACTATACCCACAGACATTACATAACCTAACATTAAGGTTATCCATGCATGTGTTCCTACTTACACTGATTGCTGTCTGTTTTTTCTTATCACTATTCCACTCCCAGATAATCTTGTATGCTTTTAGAAAATGTTAACTTTTAACCCCAAGAAGAAGTACAGTAGCTATCTTTAATTAAAATAAATTTTACACGGTTCTTTTAAATGCTGCTATCTCTTAAACACTTCCCATAATTTCAAACTTTATTTTTTACTGAACTACTTGCAAATGTATCTTTAAATTTTACATTTCCTTCAGCAAAGAATTCTTAGAACTCTGAAAATTAATTGCTTGTACCTACGTAAAGCATGTCTCCATGGAAGAGTCCTTGGCAGTGAATCTTTGTCAGTTACACTCAGAGGAGAATGAACAGCTGCAGACTTCTTGACTCCCACTGAGCATTTGCTAATGGAAAAAACAAGCTAATATCTTTGCAGATGTAAGAAACTTGACATTTTTCATGGATTTCATCATTTTATGTTATTTTTAAAGCCTACTTGCTTACAAAAACACTTGTTTATATCTTATCTCAAGGGCATTCATCTAGATATTTACCCTTTTAAAAATAAGAGAAAATAGTTGATTTGTACACATAGTATAATCAGTGCATTACTACACCCCACCCCAGTAGACCAAGATCGCAGCACATTAACATTAAATTTGATTTTGGTAAGCCTTTCCTCTCATGTTATGCTGCAAAGTCTATATTTCTTAAAACTAAAAAAAAAATAACTTTCTTAGTTTAATATCTTTAACACATACAGCAGTTACTAAAATACTCCCTTATATTTAAAATACCCGTCTACTCACTACACAAAACTGCTGAACTGTATATAACATGCAGTTTATATTGTGAAGTTTTTGTACAAATACTAAGAGCAGAAATTGTTTTGCTTACTGTTACTGTTTTTCCCCTTTTAGTGACCTTCTAAATATTAGTGACATAAAGAGGAGTATATTCTTTACAGTCCACCCACTACTTTACCAAAGTCAACAAAAGTTCAGTCTTTTTCAGTCACTTTTCTTGAAAAGCCATATTTCACAAATCTGATTGATGCTTTATAGTCTCCCATTGATTCACTAATTTCAGTGATGCTGGTCTTCTTCCTGTTCATCTCCATCTCCCAGTACAGGAGTTTGGTTCAATTCCAAGGTACTCCCATTTCTTCTAGTCAACTCCTGTGCTTTTTTCTCTGTTGCAAGCATTTTCCTTTGCAACATTGGAAAAGGCTTCACTGGCAGAGTCTTTTCATATGAACTTTACTGTCAGAAGAATGAGAAGCAGAGTCCCCTTGTGCTTGCTGGCTCACTTTTTGTTGGAAAAAAGTGTTTTTTGTTGTTTCTTCCTTAGCCTGTTCTGCATCAAAAATGTATTTGATTCTCCAGGAAAAAGTACTCCAAAGACAGCTCAATGCAGCAGCTTGAATCTCACACCTGTTTCTCAACAGTCCCTGATTGGTGGGGTAAATGTGCTTGTCTTCTGCCTGGTGTACAGTGAATAATCATTTTCCACAAACACTTTACTGTCTCCAATTTTTAATAGTTTCCCCTTCTGTCAAAGTTTTGTCAGGATCAACTCTTTCTGCTGGTCTGATTGCATCTTTAGTAATGTAGGCCTTGGAAGCTTTCTCATGGCCTGGTTTGGAACACACACACTCAGTGTAACCTTTCAGTTAACAAATCCTGCAGTGGAACACCAGTCCAGTTGCTTATTTGTACTTTCATAAAATTAATGCAGTGTGTTCCTCTCAGTTTCTCTGGTATAGCTGAAAATATCATTTTTTTCTACATGCTCTGCCTTTCAACTCTACTACTTTTTAAACAGCTCTCCTTGAGAAGCCTGAAACTCAACCAGCTTTTTCTTAATTTCCGCCTCTTATTTTTCCCAGCCTTTTCTTATTTGAGTTGATATATTCCTGCAATGTTTCATTTAATTTAATCACCTCTGAGCATATTTAATTTATTTTTTCCCTCTAAATTACTGGAAGTCATCTCTTGAACCATAGCTGAAGCTTGAACTACTTTTTGCTGAACAATGCACAAAATCCTTCTCAGGCGGTGTTTTCTCTAACTTTTCGGGTTGATTTTCTTTAAGGTTTTCCACATTTCTTCTTTGTTGGCATCTAGGCAGTGTACTTACTAGCCATTAACAGAATTTTATAAAAAAAATGTTTCAGTGGTACTCTTTTTTTTTTTTTTTTCCCCCTTAGATTTTACATTCACACTGTGAGAGCTGTGTGAAGTTAATCTGTTGATCATTGTGCAGTCATCTTGGAAATCCATCCAAGTCAGAGGATTTTGATGGCATGGAGTAGTGTTAAGTATAGGATGATTTGGTGGAGTGGGAGTACTTACTGGTTGCTGTAGTGGGCCTAGATTTGGATGGACACTGCCACAAAACTTAATCAGAGGAAAGTGTAGGTGGATAGCGGGCTGCTTTTATCTAAATTTCAATTTATGACAGAGTTTGTTAGGTAAAAGGTTAGAGGGTAGAGGATGAGTATTGAACATATTTTAGCTTGGAGAGATGAATGATAGCATGAGAAATTTGCTTGACAGTTATAGAGAAGTGGCAGGACGGTAGTTTTTGAAGAGACTATCTCTATCTCTATTTTGTAATGTTATAAAGCTTTTTTGCTGTTTCACTGCATTTGTGTACTGTTTTATACTTTCAACTGTCTTTTTCATTGCTGTAATTGCATTTATACTGAATTACTTAACTGTAAACTGCTTTTTCATACTGAGAGTTGTATTTTTTGTTTATGAATGCTGTATCTCTGCTTTTCTGTCAGGTTTCTGTGTTCTAGTCAGGTATCATATAACTGATTTGTTTGCAGTTAAAAGCATTGTCTAGAGTCTCCTTGCTCCTTTATCTGTTTAAAACTTTCATTTAGTGGCTAGAGCTAGTAGCTCTCCCTATTGGTGTCTTGTTCTTATACTTCGTGGCTTTGCAGTTGCCCACCCATACTGTAAATTTGATCTGGGACACTCTGTCATTAGCTCAGTCTACCTAATACAGAGAGAACATTTGAGAAGGGCAACCCACTTAGGTTCTTAACCTTGAATTATCTTCTGTTCCTGCTTTCTCCCTTTCCACTTTACTAAAAAAAAAATGCTACAGTCTCCTTGTGTTCTGACCGAGTGTGCTTCTCAGCTGATAAGTATATTTCTTGGCACTTTTTAACTGTTCAGAGTTGAATAAAACAGTAATTGAATTCAGTTCCGAATATAGTTTGAATAAATTGCATTTAAACTGTATTTGCTCTAACATTGTTACACACTCAAGTGTACTAGCTCGCACTGCACTTGAATTGTTTTTAGTGCTGTTTTAGCTGCTTTTCTGTAAAAAAAATCCAAAGCTTGTTTCCTTTCTTTCCTGTAACTAGTCTAGTCCAGATACAGATTTGCTGTATCCAGGATTATTTGTAAGCTTCTGAGCCCCCCAAGCCTTTCTGTGTTGGTTGGAAGCCTTCTAGCTTATCAGTGGGAGCAGTAAGCACTATGTAGCCTATCTACCACAAAAGGAGTGGTTTCTGGCCCAGAAATTGAAGTTACTGGCTATTTGGCTAGTTTTTCCATCTCTCTCAATTCTTCTGGTTTAAAAGCCCATGTATGAGCTTGTTTCCCGCTTTTTCTGTAAGTAGTCTAGTCCAGATACAGATTTACTGTATCCAAGACTGTTTGTAAGCTCTGAGCCCCCCAAGCCTTTCTGTGTTGGAGGGAAGCCTTCTAGCTTATTAGTAGGGGTGGTAAGCAATAGATAGCCTATCTACCACAAGAGGAGTGGATTCTGGCCCAGAAATTGTAGTTTATTGGCTGTTTGGGCAGTTTTCCATCTCTTTCAACTTTCTGATTTAAAAGCCCACATTTGCACTTTTCCCTCATTTTCTGTAACTAATCTAGTCCAGATACAGATTTGCTGTATCCAAGAATGTCAGTGTCTGAGCCCCCCAAGCCTTTCTGTGTTGGAGGGAGGCCTTCTAGCTTGTCAGTGGGAGTGGTAAGCACTAGGTAGCCTATCTACCACAAGAGGACAGGTTTCTGGCCCAGAAATTGTAGTTTATTGGCCATTTGGGCAGTTTTTTCATATCTTTAAACTTTCTGGTTTAAAAGCCCGTGTTTGCGCTTTTCCCCCCAAGCCTTTCTGTGTTGGAGGGAAGCCTTCTAGCTTGTCAGTGGGAGTGGTAAGCACTAGGTAGCCTATCTACAACAAGAGGAGGGGTTTCTGGCCCAGAAATTGTAGTTTATTGGCCATTTGGGCAGTTTTTCCATCTATTTCAACTTTCTCGTTTAAAAGCCTGTGTTTGCACTTTTCCTGCCTTTCCTGTAACTAGTCAAGTCCAGATACAGATTTGCTGTATCCAGGACTGTGTGTAAGCTTCTGAGACCCCAATCCTTTCTGTGTTGGAGGGAAGCCTTCTAGCATATCACTGGGAGTGGTAAGCACTAGGTAACCAGTCTACCACAAGAGGAGTCGTTTCTGGCCCAGAAATTGTAGTTTATTGGTCGTTTGGGCAGTTTTTCCATCTCTTTCAACTTTCTGTTTTAAAAGCCCTCATTTGCGCTTGTTTCCCACCTTTCCTGTAACTAGTCAAGTCCAGATACAGACTTGCTGTATCCAGGACTGTTTGTAAGCTTTTGAGTGGTGCCAAAATCTGCTCTTCAATTTTTCCCTTAGATCTGCTAATTCACTCCTCTCCTACACTTTTACTAGCTTATTAGTCTAGCACTTTACCAGACTTCTTGTAAAAATTATTGTAGCACACAAATGTGCTACCAGCACTAAACATTCCACAAGGAAACAGCTGCAGTACTTATTATTAATGCCCACCCCTCCAGGCATGTCTAAAGGTCAGTTCCCTGTGCTTTCTCTTATTAACCTGTTGAACTCAGGCATCCTGAGGCAATATAGCAACTGCCTCATGTACACCAACAACCCTCTCCTCTTACCTCTCAACACTCAGACTTGCGAGATGCACTTGTATATCCAAATTGAAAGCCACACACTCTCTAGCCAAGTCCGGAATAGCTGGTCAAGAGGAGAAGGTCAACACTTGCACACACCACATAGAACACACAGCCCTCCAGAACACACACCAGCACCTCCTTCACATAAAAACACAAACCACACACCCACCTTTGTGGAGGCTCTCAATAAAAATCTACCCAAACAGCATAGACCTCCAAGGCAGAAACGCACTCGACCACCACAACACAACACTAATCACGAGACACATAACTCGCCTAAACAGTGTGCCACTCAACCAATGCCAAAACAGCATGCCCAACACACTAGTCATAGGTAACTCAATAGTGAGGCACACTGATGTCCCACTCGCTAGGTTGAATAAGAAGAAAGTAACAGTCAGCTGCCAGTCAGGTGCCAGGATCTGCCACATAACACACACACTCGGGTCCCTCAACAACAGGTACAAATATGACTGTCATTGTACATGTGGGTATGAATGACTTGAGACATATCTCCCTGGAGTACTTGAAAAGAGACATGGAGGAGCTCTCGGATTATGTAGCCCAGGCAGGTATGACTCTATCCCTGAGTAGCATCCTACCATCAGCCAGAATTATATCACATTACAAGCAGAAAATGATTGATTTCAACAATTGACTAAGTTTCTGATGTCATTCTAAGGGGATCCAGTAACTGCCTGGGATGTCACGATTGACAGACCTCGATGCTTTGCCAGAGATGGCCTGCATCTGTCACCCCTGGGCTTCTGGATACTGGCCAAGGTTGTTGCCACCCCTATAGTGCCTTTTTAGGTGGTGTTCCAAAGACCAAATTACCACCGTAACAGATACAAACAAATGCAATCTGAGGGTCATGCTGCTCAATGCTAGAAGTCTAAATCTCAAAGTGCACTCACTTGAAGCACTCCTTAAAATAGAGAACATCGACATTTGTGCTGTAACAGAGACCTGGTTCAAGGCAGCAGAAAGCACCCCTGCACTACCAGGCTATAACTCATTCAACACCTTTCGGCCCCAGAACTTGGACCAAAGCTCCAAAGGCAGTGATGTTTCCATATTTATAAAGGATGCACACACCTCCAGACTAGTACCCAACATGACGCATCAGAGATACTTCAGGTGCAGCTAACACTGGGTAAGACAGTGATTCAGGTCGTAGCCTGCTATAGGTCTCCAATCATGTCCCAAGACTCACACTCCACATTCCTAAGCACCCTGGAGAGCATTAGGGTCCTACCTTACACTCTCATACTGGGGACTTCAACTACCCCTCCATTAACTGGGAAAACTACTCATGTACCAATACACTTGCACAAAGTTTCCTGGAATTCATTAATTCCAATGCCCTGGACCAGCTTGTTCTTACCCCCATTAGAGGTAGCAACATCCTTGACCTGGTCGTTACCAACATGGCTGACTGTTGCTCTACACCAATAGTCAACTACTCACTGGTTAGATCCGACCACAAATGAATCACCTTGGAAATCCACATCCCTCCCACCCTGCCACGCCCCCCACCCCCGCAAAGGTAACCACCACGAAAAATTTCTCCAAAGCTAACTTTGGGCTCCTAAAGACAGAGGTGGCTAACTTCACAACGCCCATGCAGATGGAGAATAGTTGCATGACCGCTGAATCATACACCAATGCACTGTATGAACACGTACACAAATGCATGAATCTCACATTACCCAATAGAACCAAGACGCTGTTCTCCAAAAAAAACGGAGGCCAATCTGATGGTCCCCTGCCACAAACAGACTCTACAACAGGAGGAGGAAACTGATGCAGAATAAGGTGAAGTCCCAAGACTGGAAAAACTCCCTTATCAGCCTCAACAAAAAAATTGAGATCCTACCTCAAATCCTCTAAAGCTAGCTATGAAAACAGAATTGCAGCAGATAGTAAAGACAACCACATGAGCTTCTATAGTTATGCAGAGTCTCCATGGCAATACTCAGATTTCCTGTGAGCTATGGCACAATGGTACCTCCTATACCGAGCCAACAGATATTGCCAATATACTGGCCGACAGATTCAGTGCCAACTTTACCCCTCTCTCCCCCCACCAAAGGACCAATCACAATACCAGTAGATTGGTAGGCACCCAGTATTACTGCTGCACAGGTTAAAACAGCACTGTCCAAGGCCAGAAATACAGCTTGTATGTGACCTGACAATATCCCTGGATGTATTCTACATGAACTACAGAGTGAACTGGCACCTCACCTGTGTGCCCTATTCAATCACAGCCTTACCTCAGGCTTTGTCCCTACCAGATGGCACACTGCTACAGTCATTCCTCTCCACAAAGGAGGAGCAACTAGAGACCGTGAGAACTATCGTCCCATTAGTCTGATGAGTCCGATATGCAAAGCTGTGGAACGCATCATCATGGACATAATAAACAAGGATATAGGGAATCTCCAAACTCTGGATCTCACACAGTTTGGTATAGTGAAAGATAGTTCATGCCTGCTCAACTTGGTCGAAATCTTTGAGTCGGACACCAGAGCTGTGGATGAAGGCAGGGTGGTTCATACAGTCTACCTTGATCTGGCCAAGGCCTTTGATACCATTCCCCACTCAAGAATCATAGAAGCTAGGCATCAACCCCTGTATCACTAGGTGGGTTGCAAACTGGCTCACAGATACAGCCCACAGTGTGAAAGCAGCTGACTGCAAGTCAGACTGCCAACTAGTCACGAGTGGAGTCCCACAGGGTTCGATACTGGGTCCTCTCCTCTTTGGTATCTACTTCTCTGAAGTCCAGGCCAACACGAAGGGACTCTGGCTGACAAAGTTTGCTGACAATTGCAAGTTGGGTGCTATTATTAACTCGCCAAGTGATGTTGACATCTTACAGAATGGCCTCACTGAGATGAATGACTGGTGTCAGAACTATGGTCTTAAGCTCAATGCCAAAAAATGTGTTGTCATCCCTTTTGGGAAAAAAAATGGTTCCCATGAATTACCACATCAGTGGTAGTCCACTGAACACAGAAGGCGTTATAAGAGATCTGGGAGAACAGGTTGACAGCAACCTCTCTTTTGATCACCACATTGCCACTGTGGTCAGAATGTCCTTCTGTGTGGCACATCTCATTACTAAGGGTTTTGCATCCAGGAGGAAAGAGGTCATTGTCTCCCCCAACTCTTTCCTCATTAGGCCAATCATAGAGTACAATCCCCCATTTGGCATGTACCTCACTAGACACCTGCAACTACTGGAGAGGCCGCAAAATTACCTCACAAAGAGGATCCTTGGCCTTAAACACTTGTCCTGTATGGACAGACTCAAAAAACTCCAAATATTCTCTGTCTCATATTGCCTACTTAGAGGCTATCTCTGCTTGACTTACAAAGCCATGTCTGACCCAGCTCTGTTAGAAATGCTACATCTAAAGAAATCCCAATCCATCCACACCACACACTCCAGAGACCGCAACTTCATTACTACAATTCATAACCCAGAGATTGCCCATGTTATGGAATAGACTTCCCATACATGTCAAGCAGAGCACCTCGCTGACCCTCTTCACGAGAAATCTCGATGAGTGGATGGGAAATAGAAAATTCACCCTGGGGATAACTCCAGTGGCTGTACTCGACAGAAGCACTGGGAACTAAGGTCAGGTGGCACAATGCCAGGCTAATCTTATGGCTAGGCTTGTAAAGGCCCCAAGGCCATTAGCCTAGTACACAGCTATGAACCTATCTGAGGTAGGTGATGGCAGATTATGGTATAGGGTATTTTTATCAAAAGATGAGTGTTCAAACAGTGATAGAGCTAGTACTAATATTAATTGTGGTAATAACTTGGTGAGTAGTCAAAAGAAACTGTGCGGTAAGTTAGGGTTTAGGGGTATTGGTGGCAGTAGGAGGAAATTATACTTAAAATAGGTGAAGGTGGGAAAGTTAGGATTTGTAGACTACAAAGAACATGATAAGAGAACTACCAGGTTAATTGGAGGAGATTTGTGAAAGCAGGGCTAAAGTCAAATATTTCTTTAAGGAGGGAGTGGTTTGTGTAAAGAGTTGGGTGGAGAAAGTTAATTATATAAGTAATGCTGTCTGGAAAGACTGGAGAATTGGGGGTGTAAGTAATGTATTTAGTCTTGTTTTTGTAGCCAGTGTTTATGGCTGAAAAGTGTTTGTGTATGAGCACATTACCCACTTTTTGGTGGCAAAACTCAGTATGACCACACCTGGCATCTTTAACTTATCTGAGACATGCAGCAAGATTAACACGACCCTTATATTATATCATTAATTTCTTTTTGACCGGAAGGGTTGGTACAAGTATGGGATGTGGTTATTAATTTCACTTTTGCCTTGGCTAGAAAGGTGGTTGCAAAGGAAAAGAAGCTGGATACTCTTCTGTTTGCATAGCCTTTTGAAGGAATATTAACAGAGGAAATTGTTTTCTGTCTAGCTACCACTAAAAAGTCAACTCATGTAACCAGCTTCAGTGGTGCACAGAGGTAAAACTGTGATTGTGGCTCTGGCTTAGGTAGTTGCATAAGAGCTTGATGACACTGGTAAGGAAGGATGAACATGCCCATCTGGTGGTGGGATAGCAGGGTGGAGCAGGATGCATGGTGCAACATTCCCATCAAAGAGGGACAGTGCTAATATGCACCTCAGGGTCAGGATTCTATTTCACCAAGACACTGCATAGTGGCAGCCTCATAGCTAGTGTAAAGGATTATAGGCCTGCATGAGAAAGCCGGTATTGATAGTTGTGTTGACCCAAGTAGCATGTCCTTCTACAATGTTGTGGTTAGACATACCTCTCAGTTGTCCAGGTTTTCTCAGAATGCCCAGATTTTTGCTTCCTATTTTGCCTGTTCCTCATCTATATTGCTAACTTAATGTGTCCAGTTCACCTACCATGTCTTTGGAATGTGGGAGGAAACTGAAGCACCCAGAGGAAACCCATGCAGACAAATGGAGAACATGCAGACTCCTCACAGAAGGTAGCCCAGCAGAAAATGGGACCAGACAGCCTCTTGCTGTGATGCAACAACACAATGTGCTGTGCCACTGTGCCATATATGGGAGTGTGCATGTTAGTGACTGGAATGGAAGAATAACTGAGGCAGGGCTAGCCACCTGGAGGTGTGATCGTCTGTAGATGTTTGTCACTGTTCAAAGTGACACCCCAAAGTCATGTGCAAAAATGGGAAAATGGGGTTGTAGATAGATGTATGGATTTTATCTGTTCCTCTTAAAATGTGTGGTTTTCTGGCAAATTACTGAAGACTAAATTCATTTGAGTTACAGACTTTCCACCTTTCAGAAAAATGCATGGTAATGCAGAACCTTTTATTCAAGCAACTTTCTGAATTTATAAGAGCAATAATTAGAATGTGTCCCTGATTTTGGGCCTTTGTTCCCCCATTTTTGGTCCCCTTGGACTTCCTATTTACTGGCCCGGCCCCCTAGTACCCAGTGCACATGCCGGGTCTACTAGCTGCTCTCCAACCTGCCCAGATTCACAGAGGAATTTTTTTTATAGATTCATAGGTAAGTACTAGGCTAACTGCCCTTGTGGGCCATTTAAAGCCTAGACAGTTATCCCATTTGAGAATTAAACCTTGTGTTTATGAGGTAAGTACCTTAACCATTATGCCATCCCTCAACCTGATGATCTACCCACTCCCCCCCCCCCCCCCACACACACACACACTTGTTGATTACATACAAAGACAAGTCCCCTGTTTGGACCACACATACACTTAGGGAGTGTACCAGTGAGTGTCTTCCCACCTTGGATGGCATGCCCACCCCTTCTCTGCTGCTCGGACAGTCACATAAGCCACTAATCTAACTCGAGTCCACTGGGCCATAGTGGGACTTTATTTTTCCATTATTCTTAGCTTTGTCCAGATTTCTTGCACTACGAGATTGGGAGGTCTGCAGTTAGGACATGCATAATTGTTCTCTTTGCTAGAATGCCACCAAGTGCACAAAGCACTCCAGTGGCAGCTTGAATGATTACTCCATTGGCCTGCTCTGGCTTCAACACCAGGCAAGCATTTCTGTGGACTGGTTAATAAATGGATATGGGCAATCAGAGTGGGGCTTTTGATGATTTGCAGGTGTGAAGGTTATAAGAACAAAAAAGCATCCTCATGGCTGCCTGAATGATGGCCCCAACAGACAGTGCTGACTTCAGCACTAGGCAAGTATTCCCACTGAATTGGGGCAGGAATAGACATGTCCAGCTGGAATGAGGCTTGATGCTGTCCAAATGTGGAAGCAAAAGAACATAGAAGAAAAACTTAAAGCTTAACATGTGGACAAATGATTTCTGTAATTAGCTGCTTTCTTCCTTAATAACTGCACTTAAACCACAATGTTTTACTTTCACATTTTTGAAGATTAGTCAGGAGACCAGATGGCTGTTGCACACTCTCCTATTAATGCTGGTTTTAAAGAAGTTGCCTTAATGTTGATTGCATCTGCTTTGGAATTAATTTATTTTCATTTTATGTTTGATTTCTTTTCATTTCATTAAGTGGAGTTATTTCCCCATGATCCTGAATTAGACGAAAGCAAGGTGTAGTTAGTGACAGACAGATGTGTTTCCTTGCTTCCAGGTTGTTCCATTAGTATCCTAATTATAAGAAAAGAAAGTTGAAGTTTTTAAAAATGATTATTTATAATCTGAATCCTAATTGTTTTTAAGATAAATTATGTTTTTGAAATTTGTTTATTTCTGCTATAAGCTAAGAGATTTGCAATGTGTTACATAGAAAGGAAAAACATTCTTGGAGAGTTGAACCCCCCTCCTTCCTTAATGTAGAATGACTCTGCACATTAATGTTTCCAGTGTTTGTTTTTCTTCCTGAGTTGTCTTTAAAGTTTGTCTCTGTGGTTCCTTTGCTTGTCAGAATTAGAAAAATGATGAATCTTGTCATTCCATCTTCCACGTTAAACTTTGTAATAAATCTAAGTATCTCTGTCCCAAATAGTCTTCCTTTTCACTGTCTGCAATTATGATTGATTGTCAGCAGAGCTCTTGTTTGTATTTTGCTTCAGGCCTTTCTAAACTACTCTGTATTTTTCTTTCATTTTTTTCTGGAGAGGTTGTCATGTCATCATAGCAGTTTGTGCACATCTTCAGAAGCTGATTAATGAGAACACGCTGTTTTTTGCTTATTTGTGAGCCTTTAGGTACAGAAAGTTGTGTAAGCTTCTATTTTTTATGTAGACATATTTACACAGTATTATGCCTAGTGGCTCAGAAATTAACATCTATCAATGTCAAGAAAGTAAGAGAGTAAAAGAAAGCCGAATTCATTATTGTACAATTTATTTTTAGCAGTTCTTTTCAATCTTGTGTTATTTTCCTTAGTCATAGCTAACTGTTGATGCAGTGGTAACAAATCATCAGCCAGTTATAGCAGAAATTGGTCTGGTGCTAGTTTTCAGATAAAAAAAGCCTTTGCTCTCTTCTATAAGGTATTGTGAAACTGTTCATGAGATGTTGCTCTGCCTTGTAGACAGAAATGTTTCTGTCTTCAAGTTGATTCTTTTATGTGTAACTACAAACTCTTAGTCCTTAAAAGGAAAAAAAAATGGATACTGATGAGAACCATTACTTCTTTATTCAGCATTATGCATTATTTAGCTATTCAGTTGTTTTGCATCATGGTCTTCATGAAATCACCACAGCTGTTGTTTTACCTATATTTTTTCATTTATGCCTCCAGAATGTTCTTATGTTTGTTTGTGTCTTTCGGCAATGTTCTCGTGTAAAATCTTAAATTGGTCCTCCTGAGAATATGTTGTAGACCAGTATATTTTGCACTTCATTGTTGCAGGGTAGGCATCAACCATTGTGCCTTTATTAGTGCCCTTAGCTTCATCACTGGAGCTTCCATTGAAAACCTGTGCTTTCTTTATGTAAGTGCGTTGATGGTGCTTTGGGTATGTGATAGTTGTCTTCGGAGCCTCTCTTTCAGTGTGGCATTCATACAATAAGACCTGTTTCAGAGGAACCCCGTGAACATAACTCACAGCAGCTTTCTCAGATTCTACTCTTTTTCCGGAGGCCCCCTCACTCACATCTATGATGTTGAGTGTTAACTCATAAAAGTACAAACTGAGTCACTTATTCTGAGTTCTTTTCCTCCAATTGTAAGTGTCGCTGATCTAAACTGTTGAGTTAAAACTCATTTCTAAAATGTCTTATTTTTTAGTGATTATTCTTCAACCATCTTCTTTTGTTTTATTAAATAGCATTTTAAAGTATTTTTACATATGGTCAGATTCTTTGAAATTGACTGAAGCTTGCTGTTTTGGGCAGATGATTGTCCAGAATAAACATTAGTTTCATAGTTTGACTGGGGCTCTGACATCTAGTTCAAGCCTGCTCTTTTTATACTTCATTTAATAAAGGGCCTAAGAAATTGTAGTTTCTTAAGTTACTGAGCTGAAGAATCAAACCACAGATTGTAAATATAGTGAGATGCAGCATTCAGCAGTAAGCAAAAGCTGTCTGTGGTATAAAAAAAATGATTAGCAATGCTAATTACTGCTAAGAAAAAGAGATCTGACATTTTCCAAGGCTTTGGTTTTGTATAAAGAACACGATTAACTGAATAAATTAATATGTGAAAGATTAAATGAAAATTAAATGAGAAAGGCAAGCATGATAATTAAAGTAAGAATACACTGCAGTACTAAGTGATATGAAAAAGATAGCTGTGTGATAATGCATTGTACAGTGATGAGACAGGAAAGAGAGCATTTAGGTGTGTAGAAAATAATGGAGACAGCAAAGGGAATCATGAGGTGTGCAGATGATATTCAGTCTTCTTGTACTAGGTGTAGCTGTATGCATGCGATTAAGCTTTTCTGCATTTAATCAATTTTGCAGAATCTGAGGTAGAAAGGGATTAGAAAAGATGTATAAAAGAAAAGATTAATGTGTTCAAAAGGATTTGCAAGTTGTCTAGCAAAAAAAAAAAAACATGAATACTTGCTTGTTGATGCTGTTAAAACAAAATAAGTTGATAAAGTAAAATCTGAAAATGTATCAAGGGTACTGGAAAAGAATGCAGAGTAGACATTTGGCAAGAAATGCTAAGAAGTGATAATCAGAATGTCAAATTTAAGTTAAACAGCAGTACAGAGGTTAATTTTATACTTGAAATAGTTTTTAAGCACTAGGGCTTAAAGGCAGTAAACTGTTTGGCATCATTAACATGCTCAGGGCACTAGGTAACTGAGATAAAAGTGCTGACATGGAATACCAAAATCAAAAGGACAAGATCCTCTTTCAAATCACAGGACTTAAAGTGAATTTACCTAGTATTTTGGCTTCTTTGACATCTGAGTAGCTCTGAGTGTAGAATGAATTCACGGTGTTATGGCAGAGTGCAGGTATACAGCAATGTCAGTTGTGGAGAGCTCCGAGATATTGCATGATTTCATAGCACTCATGTCATTCACGATTGTGGAGAGTTCCGAGATACTATATTACTCCATAGCAGTCATGTTGTTCACGATTGTGGACAGCTCTGAGATACTGCATGGCTCCATAACAATCATGTTGTTCATGATTGTGGAAAGCAATGAGATACTGCATGACTCCATAGCAGTCATGTCGTTCATGATGGTGTAGAGCTCTGAGATGCTGTTTGGCTCCATAGCACTCATGTCATTCATGATTGTGGAGAACTTTTGAGATACTGAATGGCTTTGTAGCACTCGTATGTTTCATGAATGTGGAGAGCTCTGAGGTACTGCATGGCTCCATAGCACTCAGGTCGTTCATGACTCCACTGATTTATTTATAGGCTTAGAAAATTTGCCAGGCGACTATCACTATGCCAGTAATACACTTTCCTAGGAAAGTATTTGTAGCTATAAGAAATAGAGTATAGAATAGAAGCTGAAGTGAATGGAAAGCTTAAGTTGATTAAGGTACAGGTAAGTTCTGAGTCACTCAGTTGCATGGAGGAATGAAGGCCTGTTTGTGTCACAGGTAATCCACATTTGAACAGTGGCTTAGATGGCTGTAGGAGGGAGGATGGGAGTGAGAGGCCACTGCTTGCTCACCCATTTTGGAGGGAAGGAGGTGGCCGTGGTTCACCACATGGGTGACACTAGCACAGACACTAAGTGTTTACCCTGTGGAGCCCTGCATCTACTGATCCCATGTTGTCATGTGCTCTCACACTGTGAGCTGAGGAGAGCTCTCAGCCGACAGGTATAGTGGAGCTCAGAAAAGTCACCTCAGGGGAGAGGGCATGCTCCATTTGGGAAGTGATTAGGTTGGCCTTCTTCCTACCACTTGACTGTCACCACAAGTGGCTGTACTCATGGGAGATTCCCAGGCAGGAAGCAGTAGGCTGTAATACTGTCACCTGCCTAGGAATCCATGGCTCCTGGAATTGTGGATTGACTTAGCATATTGTGTACATGTAGAAGAGCCATTGAGCTCATTCCAGTGGGAGTGTGAAAAAAAATGCAATTATAACCAATTGGAATTCGGGGTTAGGACATTTTGAAGACGTTTCATTGTACATGGAGGCCTAAATGCTCTTCGTTAATAAATTTTTTTTCTGTTTTGTAGCTATTGAGTGGTGCTGTATTTTTTTTTGTTAAATTTTAATAATAAATAATTAAAGTTATATGTTACATAACAGACTCTGAAGTTTTTATTTTGCTTCTCCGTGCAATCAGAAGTCAGTCAGTCATTAACTTCATTTAAAAATGATGTTCTTCATGTTTCACTGTTGCAGTTATCACATTTGGGTTATCTGCCTGCAGGTAGCCCTCAGCTGACCTGAATAACCAGAGTCTTGGATTCCTGCGTCGGATGCTGTCTCTTCTTCCATGACGTCAGGTCTTCAGGAGTATAAAACATGCAGCTGACGCCATTACACCAGTCTTTCTTGCAGCGCGGTGTCCGAAGCAGAAGAAGTTCGCAAGTGCCGGTTGGCCGACTCCTGAAATTTTCTTTTTCGAGTTTTAGAACCAAAGTCTTCATAAAAGCTAAGTACCCCGTTGGGGATACTTTTTCTTGCTCTTAACCAATGTCAGTAAAAGTTAACAATTGTATTACCTGTGGAAAGCAAATACCTCATAAAGATTTTCATTCGTACTGCATTCCTTGCTTAGGCCCAGACCACAACGTCCCTCACTGTCAGTTTTGTGCCTTGTTCAACCCCCGAACTGTTTGTCATCGGGCTATATTTGCAGCAAATTATTTTGGTACAGAGTATAACTATCCAGAAATGGCTTTAGTAAGCCATCCAACTACCGATATTCTGAAAAAAACGTAAGGATAAAGACAGAGACAGACCGCATAGGTCCAAAACTGCCGACGACACTTCTGTTAAGCTAGTCGCCAGTCCGCCATTACTCAGTGAGGTGCTTTTGCAGCCCCTGATACCCACTACCTCAGCTTCACAGGCCTCTACTGAGACTCATTCGGAGTCCGGTATGCCGGGAGATGCTTCTTCGACTATGGAACCTGCAGATGTCTCTATCTTGGATGGGTCCGGAGCCGCTGTGCAGACACCAGCTTCTGAGGGTGTATTCAGGCCTACAGACTTGCATTTTAAACTGACGCCATCTTCTTCATCCAGGCCTAAAACTCGACCCACGCCTAGAAAATCGACGTCCAAACCGCATGCTCAGGCCCATAGGCCTAAAAACCAAACGCTTAGAATGGCTAAAGACCTTATTACCTTAATTAGGGGAAGCCAGCCTTCCCCTTCTAAGAGACCTAGAACTGATTTTCCTTCTGATTCTTCTGATCAGGAATCTGATATTTCTGTTTCTTCTGATTACCAGGATTTGCCCTTATCTACCTATGAGGATTCTTATGCAGAGGATTCCATTCCCTCTGCTTCCCCTCCAGAAGATTTTTCCTTTGGTGAAACCTTGCACTCTCTTAGGGAGACTTTCCACTGGGAAAGCCAGGATTATTCTGACTCCAAAAAGAGGCTTAGGGAATTCTTACTCCTCCCTCAACACAGGCCTTTAGCTATCCCTCCTGTTCGGAACATTGTAGATGACGCTTTCTTGGAATCTAGTCTTTCCCCAGACACTTCACCTCCAGCTCCCAGAAAACCAGACAGGAATTACAGAGTACCTGACTCTCACAAGTTCCTCTTCAAGAATCCTACTGCGGATCCAGAGACCATTTCCCAAGAGCCAAAGGGTATTAAGGTACTGCTGCCAAAAACCCTACTCCTTCTGATAGAGATTCTAGAGGCTTGGACAGATGGGGTAAGAAAGTATATACTTCTGCTACTTTGACCATTAGGGCTTTAAATTGCCAGTTTCATATGTTAAAGTACCAGCAGCATATTATGGGACTACTTAAACAGAAACTGATGTTGATTCCTGACTGTGCTGAACACAAAGAATTACAGGATTTAATACATTCTGCAGAACAAGTTGGTAAACATACTTTGCAATATGGTTTTGACTCTTTAGAAGAATCTTACAGGGCTGCTGTCACTGGGTCTGTACTTAGAAGGCATGCTTGGCTTAAGGAGCAAAACTTGCCACATCATGTTAAAGCTAAATTACTGGATGCTCCCTTAAACCAAGACCGCCTGTTTGGCAACAAAGCAGAAGTTGTCCTCAAAAAGATGGAGGAAAAAGCTAAATCTATGCAAACTGTTAAAGATTTCCTGCAAGTACAGCCTCCCAGATTTAGTAGGCATTGGCCTTTAAAGAATTGGTCCTTTCCAGCCTCTTCCAGGCCTTCTCAGTCCAAACCCAGGAACAGCAGACCACCTAGGTTGCAGTCTCAGGCTATGTACAGGCCTAAGCAGTGGGGCACTACCACTTCCAAAGCAGAGAGTAGTAAGACACCCCCCTATGGAAAAATGGCACAGTGACTTAACCTTAACCCTTCCAAGCCCTGCTCAACTGCCTACTCCCTTAGGAGGAAAGCTCACCCTACATGCAAAAAACTAGGAACTAATTACCCTGGACAAATGGGTTCTGAATATACTTTCCCAAGGATACAGATTCCACTTCCACACCCTACCAACCCCAAACAGTTGGCCAGACCTACCCCCAAATCAGTGGGCAGAGGCTCTACAGCAGGTTTTCTGTCTTCTAAGTATCAGAGCTATTCAGCCTGTCCCAGCAGAAGAAAGGGGGCAAGATTTTTATTCAAGACTTTTCCTGGTACCCAGAAAAGACAGCTCCTGGCATCCTATCCTGGACCTCTCCATTCTAAACGTCTTTTTGGTAATCCCAAAATACAAAATGCTAACACTTCAACAGCTGCTTCCTATGCTAGGCAAAGATGCCTGGTTGACAACCTTAGACTTAAGTGGAAACTTACCTGCACATCCGAATAAGGGAATCTTGCAGGAAGTACCTACGCCTCAGGGCAGGCTCCATGCACTATCAGTTCTCTGCACTTCCCTTTGGCTTATCTACTGCACCCAGGGTATTCACAAGGTGTGTAGCTTCAGCCATTGCATTTTGCAGGCAGAGAAATATTCAAATACACCCATACTTGGACGATTGTCTGATTCAGGTAGAAAGCCAGGACCTACTATTAAAACATCTGGCATTCGTAAAGAAACTTCTAACCTCACTGGGGTGCACCATAAACAAAAAGAAATCTCACCTAGTACCCTGTCAACAGATTGTATTCCTGGGAGCAAGCTTGAACACAACTTTCAAGATGGCTTTTCTCACTCCAGAGAAACAAGTTTTGTTGACAGCCTACTTCAAACTACTGGCCACAAAGACCCAGCTATCTGCAAGGAAAATTCTGCAAGCCCTGGGGTTCATGGCCTCTTGCATTCTACTAATTCCATATGCAAGACTGCATATGAGGAAACTATAATGGTATCTAAAAAGCCTATGGTGTCAACATTCTCAGGACCTGGAATCACTGATTCCTATCATTCCTTCTGTAAAGACAGAGTTCCTTTGGTGGGCAGAGGCCTGCTATTGGACGATTTCAATTACCCTACCATTAACTGGGAAAACTACTTGAGTACAAACTCCCAGGCTCAGCGCTTCCTGGAATTTATCAGCTCAAATGCCCTGGATCAGCTGGTAAACTTCCCTACCAGAGGCCACAACATATTGGACCTGGTCATCACCAGCATGGGCGACAGGTGTTCCATACCGGAGGTCAACCCGTCACTGGTTAGATCAGACCATAAACTAATCACCCTGGATGTCCACACCCCACCACCACCCCTAACCAAGGAAACCACAGTGAAAAGCTTTTCTAAAGCAAACTTCACCTTACTTAAGGCAGAGGTGGTAAGTTTCACAGCCCCCACGCTAAAGGAAAACACTGCCCAAGATGCAGAATCCTTTACAATTGCACTCTATGAGCACCTGCAAAGATGCATGGATTGTACCATCCCTAGCAAGACCAAGACTCACTCCCCTAAGAGAAGGAAACCAGTCTCATGGACCCCTGCCATAAACAGGTTATACAACAGAAGGAGGAAACTAGTTAAGAAAAAAAGCAAATCCCAAGAAGGAAAGACATCCCTGATCAGTATCAGTAAGAAACTAAGGTCCTTCATAAAATCATCCAAGGCTAACTTCGAAAGAAAAATAGCCAAGGATTCGAAAGATAACCACAAAGCCTTCTTTAGCTATGTCAAGAATCTAAGTGGCAATTCGCAGATATGCTCTGAGCTAGTGCAAAATAGCACAAAATATACTGAACCTACTGATATTGCCAACATCCTGGCAGATAGATTCAGTGCAAACTTCACCTCCCTCTCACCTTCAAAAGGACCCACAACAATACCGGAAATGTGTAATGTCCCGGAAATCACAGAAGCACAGGTGAAAACAGCCCTTTCAAAAGCCAAAAACACAGTACCAATGGGGCCAGATGGTGCCCCAGGCTGCATCTTGCATGAACTACAGAATGAACTAACCCCCCACCTAAACACGCTGTTCAACCCCAGCCTTTCCACAGGCTACGTGCCCGTAGAATGGTGCACAGCAACGGTTATTCCGCTCCACAAAGGAGGGGCCACAACTGACCCTGGTAACTATCGCCCCATAACCCTGACTAGCCTGGTCTGCAAGGCTATGGAATACATCATCATGGAACTCATTAGCAAAGACATTGGGAGCCTCCAACCACTTGACCCGACCCAGTTCGGCTTTGTTAAGGGCAGATCATGCCTACTAAACCTGGTTGACTTCTTCAAGACAGTCACCAAGGCCATAGACGAGGGAAAGGTGGTTCACATAGCCTACCTTGATCTCGCCAAGGCGTTCAACACCATTCCTCACTCGGGTATTATAGAAAAACTCACCAGCCTGAACATAAACCCCTATGTCACAAGATGGGTTGCCAACTGGCTTACAGACAGAACTCACATGGTAAGAATAGCGGGCTCCAGGTCCGACTCTAAACCAGTCACAAGTGGTGTCCCACAAGGCTCAGTTCTGGGACCCCTACTGTTTGGCATATACTTCTCAGAAGTACAGGCAAACACAGGAGGACTATGGCTAACCAAGTTCACTGATGACTGCAAACTGGGAGCCATAATTGACTCTCCGGCTGACACAGACATCCTTCAAAAAGGCCTTACTGAGACAGACACCTGGTGTCAAAGTCATGGCCTCAAGCTAAATGCCAAAAGATGCATAGTCATCCCGTTTGGGAAAAACAAAACACCCATGAATTACCACATAGGCGACAGCCCCCTTACTACAGAAGAGGTAAGAAGAGATCTGGGGACCCAGGTAGACAGTAATCTCTCCTTTGACAGTCATATTGCCAAAGTAGTTAGGAAATCCTTCTATGTGGCCCATCTAAGAACTAAGGGGTTCGCATCTAGAAATAAAGAGGTTATAGTGCACCTCACCAAGAGGATTACTGGCCTCAAACATATGTCCTATGCAGCATGACTAAAAAAACTGTAGCTGTACTCAGTGGCATATCGCTTACTCAGAGGTGATCTCTGCCTGACTTACAAAGCCATGTCCAACTCAGAATTGATGGACATGCTCCACCTAAAGAAATCCAAGTCACTGCGAGCCATGCGCTCTAGTGAGCTAAACCTTACCACAACAATAAATAGAACATGCTGGAGGGATAAATTCCTGTCACAAAGACTCCCCACCCTTTGGAACAAAATTCCTAACTACATTAGACAGAGCCCCTCACTAACACTCTTCAAGAGAAGCTTTGACAAGTGAATGGGTAACAGAAAATACACCCCTGGGATCACTTCATTGGCTCTGCTTGACAGAGGCTCAGTTAATTAATCAATGGGGTGGCGAAAGCCAACACACTCTGGCTAGGCTTAAAAATGCCCTCGGGCAGATAGCCTAGTACCTACCTATGAATCTATGAACATGGGGCTCCCTTTCACTGTACCCCCCTGCCGCCCGTACCCTAACAACAGACGCATCAGACTATGCATGGGGAGCTCACTTGGCAGGGCAGTGCATTCAGAGCAAATGAAACCTGAGACAGATGCACCTGCATATCAACCAAAAAGAAATGTTAGCTGTACAGAATTCCCTGACAGCCTTCAAAGACCACATTCTTCCAGGACAATTATTGCTAAAGACAGACAACACCACAGTTATGTGGTACATAAACAAGCAGGAGGGAACCCACTCATACCATCTCTGCAGACTAGCCATGGCTCTGTGAAACACAGCCTTGAGCTACCAGGTGCACCTACAGGCTCAGTTTCTTCCAGGCAAGCTAAATTCTCTGGCAGACAACCTAAGCAGAAATCTCATGGACCCACACGAATGGAAACTGGAACCAAAAATATTCAACCTCTTGAGGAACAAATGTGGGACTCCAGAGATAGACCTGTTTGCCTCCCCTCAGAACTACCAATTGGATAAATTCTGCACAAGGACTTCCCACAGTCAAGCCTGGAAATTGGATGGCCCTGTCCTTTATGTGGGAAAGCCTCTCAGTTTATGCCTTCCCCCTCTGCCTCTCCTCTCGAAGGTTCTGATAAAGTTCAAACAGGACAAGCCAAGGACAATACTGACTGGATCAGACTGGCCATGCCAGCACTGGTACCCCCTCTTGCACAGTATGACACTGCTGGAACCATGGTACCTGCCTCAGACCCCTTCCCTGCTGTCCCAGCAGGCGGGCCTGATTCTGCACTCTCAGCTTCAAACCCTGAACCTTGCAGCTAATTCCTTGAGCTTTCCTATAGCATCCATCAGTAAGCAAGTGCTAGACGTCATTCTGGAGGCAAGGAAGCCTAATACTAGAAAATCCTCTGCTGAAAAGTGGAAAAGATAATGTTCCTGGAGCCAAACTCAGGGGGTGGGCACAATGGTGCCCAGCTTACCTCATGTACTTCAGTACTTAACAGAAATGCTCCACAAAGGCCTATCCTTCTCAACCATTGAAATTCATGCCTCTGCCATTTCAGCACATTATAATAGTGAACCACCCCTCTCCTCTCACCCCCTGCTAAAGCAATTCCTCAGAGGGGCCAAAAATGTAAGACCCCCCAGGAGAGCCCCTACTCCAGCCTGGGACCTTAACTTTGTATTGGAAAAACTCATTGTCCCTCCTTTTGAGCCAGCTGCAACTGCAGAGTTGAAATTCCATTCTTGGAAAACAGCCTTCCTTCTAGCCATCACTTCAGCAAGAAGAGTGTCTGAATTACTGGTCCTCATGGCAGTGGAGCCCTTCATTATCTTCCATGCAGACAGGGTTTCCCTCAGGACTAATCCTTCCTTTATTCCCAAGGTGGTGTCTAGCCTGGCCCTTAATTAATCCATTCATTTGCCTAACTTTTTCCCGAATCCACAAAACAAAGGAGAATGAATACTGCACTCTTTGGACATGCACAGACAACTTAGATTGTATTTGGACAGGACTAAGCCTCTCAGAAAATCTGAACAACTGCTAGTTGGCTTTGCTGCAGGGGCAGAGGGGAAGGCCATTTCAAAGCAAACCATTTCTAAATGGATAGCCCATTGCATTAATTTCTGCTATAATCACCATGGAAAACCCACCCCACAGGGGATAAGATCACATTCCACCAGGGCTGCATCTACCTCTACAGCCTTAATCAGAGGTGTCCCTAGCAGGGACATCCTAGAAGCTGCTACCTGGAGCTCTGTACATACCTTCACCAAGCATTACCAAATATCTATTTTTTCTAAATCCAGAGCTGGTTTTGCCACTGCAGTCTTGCAGGGCTTACTAGCTGGCCCTAATGCTCTCTAACTTCCTCCTCCCTTACTTAGCTTTTGGGAATCGACCCAAATGTGATGACTGCAACAGTGAAACATGAAGAACATAGTACAGTTGTGCACTTACCATAAATGTAGATGTTCGAGTGTATTCACTGTTGCAGTCCTGGTTACCCTCCCTCCAGCCCCCTGACTTCTCTTGGCTCTACCGTTCCTTCTTGTTTGGTGTATTTGCTTTTTGATGGAGGGGTACCATAACATATATTTGCTTCCCATTGTGGGGGCACCTGACATCTGGGGCAAGAAAATCTGATGTAATGGCATCGGCTGCATGTTTTATACCCCTGACGACCTAACTTCATGGAAGAAGAGACAGCATCCGACCCAGGAATCCAAGACTCTGGCATTCAGGCTGGCTGAGGGCTACCTGCAGGCAGATAACCTAAATGTGATGACTGCAACAGTGAATGCACTCGAACATCTACATTTATGGTAAGTGTACACAACTGTACTATCTTGATGCATGTGAATATATGTATGTGTGTATGTGTATTTGTATTCCCACTATAGTTCAATGTACTTGTTTAGCGACAACATTATTATTGAAGACATTTGGTTAATGTCCAGGTTAATCAAGTCATTGCAGGTGAGTGCACTGGGATCACATAAAAGTACGGGTTGACAAGTTTTGTTTTCCCTACTGTTGTGCAGTCTTGGAGTTAGTATACACACACACACACACACACACACACACATATATATATATATATATATATATATATATATATATATATATATATGGATCTACCTGACTACATCGAAACGTCATAACACTGACAAAGCGCCAGAAGATTGACAAGGCAGAAGACCGACGGAGGAAGACACCAACGCTGAGAACACTGAGATGGGGAAAGGATGTGTAAGTATGCAGTAGTGACGGCCGTTAGGGTGCGAGTAAGGTAAGTGTGCGATGTTGACGGTCTGTAGGGATAGGGGTGGGATAAGTGAGTTAGGGTTAGGGCGCGGGTTAGGTAAGGGTGCGAGTAAGGTAAGTGTGCGATGTTGACGGTCTGTAGGGATAGGGGTGGGATAAGTGAGTTAGGGTTAGGGCGCGGGTTAGGTAAGGGTGCAGTAGTGATATTTTTTGGGTTAGGGGCGGGTTAATAGGTTCATAGGTTCATACTAGGCTATCTGCCCTAGGGCATTTAAAAGCCTAGCCAGAGTGTGTGTGGCTTTCACCACCCCTTAGGATGAGAATACTATACCCATTAGTTTGCTGTGCCTCTGTCCAGCAGTGATACAGAGATGATTCCCGGGGTAAACCTACGATCTCCCATCCACTCGTCAAGATTTCTCTTGAACAGAGTCAGTGAGGGGCTCTGCCTCACATGGACTGGGATTCTGTTCCATAGTGTAGGGAGTTTCTGGGTGATGAATCTGTCCCTCCAGCACGTCCTATTTATATCCGTGTTGAGGTTTAAGTCTCTTGCTCTCGTGGCTCTGGTGGATTTGGATTTTTTGAGGTGGAGCATGTCCATTAATTCCGGGTTGGACATGGCCTTGTATGTCAGGCACAGATCACCTCTGAGCAGACGGTATGCGACTGAATAGAGCTGGAGTTTCTTCAGTCGGGCATCGTATGACATATGTTTGAGCCCCTTTATCCTTTTGGTGAGGAACTTTTGGGGTCTTTCCAACTGCTGCAGGTGTCGGGGTAAGGTACATTCCGAATGGGGCGTTGTACTCAATCATTGGTCTGATAAGTGAAGAGTACAGGGGTACAATGACCTCTCATGATCTGGATGTGAATCCCTTCATGATCAGGTGGGTAATGTAGAAGGTCTTCCTAACCACTTTGGCAATGTGAGTGTCAAAAGAGAGGTTACTGTCAACTTGGGTCCCCAGGTCCCTGATAACTTCAAGTTATGTTCATATTCAAGTTAAGTGAGTTAGGGTTAGGGCGCGGGTTAGGTGAGTGTGTGATAGTGACAGACCTTAGGGTTAGGGTTTCGGTTAGGGTTGTAGATGTGTATGTAAGGGTTAGTGTTGGTTTGTAAGGATTTTGGTGTGCTTGTGTTGTGTGTGTGGGTTTTGGACAGGGGATTTGTTTTGTTTGTTGTTATGATGTGTTGAGTGTATGTGGTGTCGTGTTTGTGAACTGTCGATTATGTGTTGTCGGTGAAGTAGTTGTCGGTGTTATGAAGTGTCGATGTAGTCAGGTAGATCCATATATATATATATATATATATATATATATATATATATATATATACACATATACATACACACACACACACACACACACACACACACACACACACATATAGGGTATGCAGGTATAAGGTGACATCTCATCTGTGTTTATAAATATCTGTCTATATAGATAGCTGTTCATTTCAAGAACTGATTTCTCTGAGTGCAGATTCCTCTGCTGACTGATGAATTCATCATTTTATACTAAAGTCAGTTTATGGATTGTCAACTGTAACATAAGTGTTGGTAATTCACTTTGGTCATGGTTGTGCATCCATGAAGTAAGCATATATAAATGGGGTGTAGAGGCAGAGCCCCCCCCCCATGTAAAAATATTTGTTGAATGATTGATGTTGCTAATCCTAATCAGGAATGATGTCCTGTTGTACTGTGGAATTTATATTTTAAAGTAGTGTGATGTTTGTAGTCTGGTAATGTGTACTGTACAAGTTTTTGTTTGGATCACAAATGTAAGGCTTCTTGTTTACATTTGCTATCATTTTACCTTGCTGATGTGTGGTATACAAGTCTGTGTTTGGTAGCAAAAATGTATGACTTGTAGTTACAGCTGAGGTCTTTGTAATTCAATGATTTGTGTTGCTGTGATTTGCGGCTGTTGATCAACAAACAGTAATACCTGACAGAACGGGCATTGTCAAGGAACTGAAACACTCTCAGGAGTGTTGTAAGACTAGACCCCTCAGGGGGGAGGGCCTTACCATCCCAGGAAGGGACATTAATTCCTTAATAACACCTACCCTGGGGAGCATCACTGCACTTTGAGAATGGGATATCTGTTAAATTGTTTTGTATTTTTTTCATTGTTATAGTGTGCTTTTTAAATACATGTAAAATATTTTAAACTTGTTGTAGCATATGTAATTCTTGTTGGAGGAAGTATTTTGCTTTGAGAATATGTTATGTAAGTATTAAATGTCTACACACACCCATACATAAATACAAACACACAGAAACACTCACAAAACACTCACTCAGCAGTTTCACCCACTTTGTTGAGTAAATACACCTAGATCTCATTGTGAGCAAATTAATGCAAAAAATCATATAATGCAAGGTAATGAATCCCCCCGTACCTCTTAAAACTGCCCCTAATTTTGCCACAAAGTTCATCTCTATCCCTGATAGAATATGTGATTTGCTTATAGGTTACTGAGGATTGAATGCCAGATGTTGAGTTTCATACTTTTTCTGTTTAACCAACATGCTGATGGACTGCCTGTTGCAGTCAAAGGAAGATGATATGCACTTTCACTCTCTTTCTCACATACACATGCTTGTGCAATCTACTGTATTTACTTTACATTTTTTAATTAATTAATTAATTAATTAATTAATTAATTAATTAATTAATTAATTTTATTTTGAACTCACTAATCATCAAAGTTGTGTTTACTTTTTTTTTCCTGTCTGAGTTTCATAGCACTTTAATGTGGTGCCATGAAGAGATGGACTTGATTTTTTTACCAGGCATTACCTGTACTTTAATACCCTCCTGGAGAATGTTTGTTCTTCAATCAGGGTGAAGATGCACATTTCTTCAGTTCTATAGATATAGAGGTGTGTGTGGTATATATGGTTGCAGTCTTTAAGAGTGAATGCCCTTTTTTTTTTCTTTATGTTTCAGCCTGCCATCTTCTTTGAGTACAAGATTGTGGTATAACGGGGCATGGGAATTTGCCCCCCCCCCAGCTGTGCCCTGAAAAACATTGTATTTTTGTGTTTTTTTCCAGTCTTTTTAGATTTGCTGTAAATAGATCAATATTTTTATATTCACGCTATGGAACATTCCATGTTTGATATTTATTTATGTATTCGTATGTAGAATGTGTAGTAGAAAATGTAAAGCATGGGTTTATGGCTATCAAAATTCTTTGAAGCAAGTAGGGCAGAAGTTTGGCAATTCAACCTATAAACCTTTGTGGTCTTTACTACTAGTTTAAAGAGGTAGTAAGTGAGGAGTTAAAGGACACCAGCCTTCCATTGCAAACACATGACTTTATTTTTCTAATAAGAAAGTTAGCTAGATGCAACTGGAGTACAATACAGGATTTTTTTTCCATCCTTTTTGATCTCAGGTGATCATCAAGCTGCCCCCAGGTCGGCTCCTAGTCCAACAGGTCTACTAGACCTACCTTAAGCCCCTCTGGCTGATCCCAATCCACATCCAAAGCCAATATGGAGATTGTGGATCCTGCTGGAGGGTGGTGAGAAGGGGAGCTAGTCTGCCCTGTTTCCCTGCCTTAGTGCACACTCATTCCATCTCAGGGATGAAGGTACAGTGGAGTATGCTGGTGACACAGCCACTGCTGACAACTCCTATTTGCAGTGCTCCCTCCATGTTCCCAGCCTCCACTGAAAATTAGGCACAAATAGCACACCTGTGTACACAGGATGGACATGCCCGTACCCCCATGCAAGCACATCAGATGGCTGAGCCACTAATCAAAGCTTCATTACCTGGGCCATACGCAGGGTTATCCTCAATGACTTGCAGTAGAATGCAGGAGTAACTGTTTACAGTAATGTTTAAAAATGGCTTAGTACCATCTTTTTTTACAGTTTACTTTAAACTGATTTTTAAACTGGGTGGGATAGTAGCATATTGATTCAAAAACATGACTGCATACCACTCACCAAACCCAAAACTGCATGAAAATCATTGTGCTGCAGTAAGCATATCACTGTTCAAACAAGATCAGTCCAAAATTACTAGAACATTCAAACAGTAACTGTTAACTTCCCATATATTTATTTCTTGTTTCATTTTTATTAACTGGCTAAGTGAGCAGAAATGATAGAGAAGAGAATAATGGAGTGGAAGTAACAGTCTGCTTAAAGAAGAGCTTCATTTCTGATGTCACAGAGAAAGAAGAGCACTGTGGCATGGAACAAGAGAACAGCAAAGTAAGAACTTAGAGAGGGTTGGAGAAAGAGGTTTGCAGGGTGATTGACACAGTGTATTAGCATCAACACATCAATGGAGGAGGACGAAATATTAGAGGAGAGTGAATAAAGAAGTATAGTAGGAGGAAGTGAGTGGTACTTGTGGGTAATGTGAATATAGCAGGAGAACATTGGGAGATTCCAAGCTTGATGGTACTAAAGGAATGATTAAGGTTGTGGACCATGAGGAACTTTGCTAACTTAACCAGGACTATATTAGAAAATAGAGTGTTATGGATTATTTTTGACAAAAGCACTGGGTGTTCATGGATGCCCAGATGAAGACATTGTTACCCAATTGTAATCATGTTTCTTTGTGATTTAGAGTGGTACAACAAATGCAATGCTAAGAATACAAAACAAAGACAATGATTTGGGATTTTAAAGGGAATGGATTATACAGAACTAGAGGAAGAGAGTCTGGTATGATTTGGGAAATGGGAAGCACACTGAGGGAGAAAACAACTGGTGAGAGTGGATCAGGGCTGAAATAGTTGAGGAGGAGGCAGAAAGAGAAGGCGGCCAGTGTGACTATATAGGAGTATATTATTTACAATTGGAGTAAAAGATTAGACATAGCCAAAGGTGGAGAGGAGGTGGAGGAGACACAGTGTGACAAAGGCATTAGCAGAGGAGCAACAAAATTACAAGCTGAAGGGATCTGTAAGGGGGAGCATGGGCTCCGTTTTTTTAGATAATACAGAAAAATGAAAGGATGGCAGACCTCAATAATCTGTGCAAGTATGGAAAGGAGATTAGGAAGAATGGGGAAAAAGCAGAGGTATTGAATGAATGCTTTGCTTCAGTTTTCACAAAGGAAATCAAGGAGGTAGAGCAGAGTGAGGAGAGCGGTGGGCCCACATCAGGATTAACAAGATTACAAAGGGTGTAACTAGAGATGGTTATCCTTAGTAAGGAGGAGAAAAGAAAAGGGCCGAATGGGCAGTGTTTTGGTGGAGTCCATGCAAGTGATCTTTAGCAGATCACTGCCCAGTGCACCTGAGAATTAGAAGATAAGTATGATACCCTTGCATTTGGTGTAGGAGCAGAAAATATCCAGGAAGTTATTGGCCTATTCTAGTACCTGGGTAGAGAAATCTCTGGACAGAACTCTGAGGAAAAGGCAGAAGACAACAATCTCTGTGATAGTACCCGGGTTACATCCATGGCCAGACGGATCTGTCAGGAGAAAGAACTGCTCAGTTTTTGTGGCTTAATTATAACAGAACATGTCAGAGAAGCACAGACAGGAGTGACTGTATGTTGTTGTGTCTTTCGGCTTTTCCCAGTTAGGGGTCGCCACAGCGGAACTCCGGTCCGCTAATGATTGGTAGTTGATTTTTACGTGCTGAGTTACCAGTCCTGACGCACAACCTTCAGTGAAGGTACGCCCATTCACGCATGTCTCTACGCAGAAGACGCTCTAGCTGAGAATCGAACCGGACAGCGTCTTACTGTGAGGCGACAACGCTGTATGTGGACTTCACAAAAACACATGACTCAGTCCCTCATAGAGGACTTGTAAGAGATATGAAAGAGTTGTGAGAAGAACCAAGACTGGGCTGCTGCATGTGTGTGAAGGGTATGGCATAGAGGATTATGGTTAGAAGTTTTTTTTTCTTTTTGTTCCCTATTTTCTACTGACATCACCTTTCTGTGATCTATTGGCCCATTCATTCTTCTCTTTGCAAGAGCTTTTCCCAGCCCATTCATTCCTTGAGAACTAATCACAGAGCCATCATTCTGGCAGCCATCTTTTTTTTTTGTTGTTGTTGTTTTTACCTTACACCCCCAACTTGCTCTTAGTGGCTGATGTGAACTATGAACACATGCATTACTGAGAAAGGGCTTAGCTGTATTCTCTCTGCTGGTGTGTGCATACTTCCACACACACACTGCAAATGGTTGTCGTCATTGGCTTGTCTAGACCAAGCTTATGTCTGAGTTCTACTGCCTGTCTATTGCCTTCAGGCCTCGGCTTGTATGATAGTGATTGGCCAACCAAAACCACTGATGTCTCCCCCCTGTGATTAACGAGCTTGCGTTGGACACATACTGCCACCTTACTTTGTCCAACTCTTCCAGCACCTGAGTGGCTAGTTCTATGCCACACAATTGGAATGGTGAAAAGTTTGACATCAGCAGTAAGAAAAGTGGCCTGGCTTCATGGCACAGAGAAGTAGAGCCCTGAATGTAACTCATGTGACCAAGGTTTGATTGTCAACCCTTACTTTGAAAGAAGCAGGTGGGGGTGAAGGGAAGTGAACCTGTCACCTCTCCTTGTGGCTGGGAAGAGTTTGCACAGACTTAAGCTCACTGGCAGTGCAATTTCCCTGGTGAAAATCAGTGAGACCACTGTTCCTGCTAAGCACAAAAGACAGTTTTGCTTGGAGGGATTGCTCCTTGTGGAAATGAGGGGATGTCTTCCACAGTTAGACCATTATATGTCTCTGACACCTCATTGGGTGCATGCCATAAGGGCCTGTGAGAAAAGAAGAAAAATCATCGGAACTACACATGATGGCTGTCTGAATGATAATACCTGCAATCAATCCTTGGATCAGTGATGGGAAATAAATGGGTTGATTGACTAACGAGGGGCTGATGACTGTAAGGAAGTAGGTACAAAGAGTAGAAAAACAAATAGAAGAGACCGTATCTAGTAGATTACTTTATACATTGCTCTTGAATCCAGTATTCTTAGGTTCATAGGTTCATACTAGGCTATCTGCCCTAGGGCATTTATAAGCCTAGCCAGAGTATGTTTGGCTTTCGCCACCCATTTTAAATTAATTTTGCTATGCCCTTTTTCGAGGTTAGTATACTGTGCCTCTGTCTAACAGTGACACAGAAGTGATACCCGGGGTAAACCTACGATCTCCCATCAACTCATAAAGATTCCTCTTGAAGAGAGTCAATGAGGGACTCTGCCTAACCTGGACTGGGATTTTATTCCAGAGTGAAGGGAGCCTCTGGGTTATGAATCTGTCCCTCCAGCATGTCCTATTTATTTCAGTGCTGAGGTTCAAGTCTCGAGCGTGTAGCTCGATGGGATTTGGATTTTTTGAGGTGCAGCATGTCCCTTAATTCCGGGTTGGACATGGCCTTATACGTCAGGCACAGGTCACCTCTGAGCAGGCGGTATGCCACTGAGTAGAGCTGGAGTTTCTTTAACCGGGCAGCATATGGCATCTGTTTGAGCCCTTTGATCCTCTTGGTGAGGTACTTTTGGGGTCTTTCCAGTTGCTGCAGGTGTTTGGTAAGGTACATCCCAAAAGGGGCATTGTACTCAATTATGGGCCTGATGAGGGATGAGTAAAGAGGCACGATGACCTCCCCTAATCTAGATGTGAATCCCTTCATGATTAGGTGGGCTATATAAAATGTTTTTCTAACCACTTTGGCACGTGGTTGTCAAATGAGAGATTGCTATCAACTTGGGTCCCCAGGTCCCTAATTACTTCTTCTGTACTTAATGGATTACCACCTATGTGGTAATTTGTGGGCACTTTGTTTTTGCCAAAGGGGATGACTATACACTTTTTGGCGTTTAGCTTGAGGCCATGGCTCTGGCATCAGTCGTCTGTTTCTATGAGGCCCTTTTGGAGGATGCTTGTGTCGGCTGTAGAGTCAATTATGGCGCCCAGTTTGCAGTCATCTGCAAACTTGGTCAGCCACAGTCCTTCCGTGTTGGCCTGTACCTCAGAGAAATATATACCAAACAAGAGAGGTCCCAGGACTGAGCCTTGTGGGACGCCACTTGTAACTGGTTTGGAGTCTGACATGGCTCCAGCAATTCTAACCATGTGGGTTCTGTCCTTGAGCCAGTTTGCAACCCATCTAGTGACATAGGGGTTTATATTTAAGCTGGTGAGCTTATCTATAATGCCCGAGTGGGGTATTGTATCGAAGGCTTTTGCGAGGTCCAGATAGGCTGTGTGGACCACCTTCCCTTCGTCAATGGCCTTGGTGACTGTTTCAAAGAAGTCAACCAGGTTTAAGAGGCAGGATCTGCCCTTAACAAAGCCAAACTGGGTAGGATCCAGTGTCTGTAGGTCCCCAATATCTTTATTTATGAGGTCCATGATGATCCTTTCCATAGCTTTGCAGACCAAGCTAGTCAGGCTTATGGGGCGATAGTTTCCAGGGTCCGTTGAGGCACCACCTTTGTGGAGAGGGACCACTGTTGCTGTACGCCACTCTTTGGGTACATATCCTGTAGTAAGGCTGAGATTGAACAGTAGTTTTATGTTTGGGTTTAGCTCTTCTTGGAGTTCATGTAGGACGCAGCCTGGGACCCCGTCTGGTCCCATTGATGCTGTGTTTTTTGCTTTGGAGAGGGCGGCTCCCACCTGAGCATCTGAGATTTCAGGGGGGCAGCACTCTGCTGGGATAGATATTTGCCCTTTTGGTGGGGAGGGGGGGGGAGTTTGCGGTGAACCTGTCAGCTAGGATGTTGGCAATGTCTGTGGGATCAGTGTATTTTTTGTCATTTTGGACTAATTCTGAGCATATCTGGGAATTCCCACCCAGGTTCCTAACATAACTAAAGAAAGCCTTGTGATTATCCTTAGTGTCCTGTGCAATTTTTCTCTTGAAGCTGGCCTTTGACGATTTTATGAGTGCCCTTAGTTTTTTGCTAATACTGATCAGAGATGCCTTCCCTTTTTCGGATTTTGCTCTATCATGTAGTAGCTTCCTCCTTCTATTGTATAGTTTGTTTATGGCTGGGGTCCACCAGACAGGTCGTCTGCCTTTGGAGGATTGGGTCTTGGTTTTATTTGGGATTGCATGATCCATGCAGTCCTGAAGGTGTTCATAAGAATGCATTTATAAGGGATTCTGCGGTCTGGGCCGTATTTTCCACAGGCCCGGGGGCTTTGAAGGATTCCACCTCGGTTTTGAGGAGTGTGAAATTTGCTTTAGAGAAGTTTTTCACTGTGGTTTTCTGGGCAGGGGGTGGGGTCGGGATGTGAATATCCAGTGAGATCAGTTTATGGTCTGATCTTACCAGTGAGGGATACACTTCTGGTCTGGAGCATAGAGTCCCCATGTTGGTGATGATCAGGTCCAGTATGTTTTCCCCTCTTGTGGGAGTGGTAACAAGTTATTCCATAGCATTTGAGTTTATGAATTCTAGGAACCTTTGGGCAAGGGTGTTGGAGCTAGATTAATGCTCCCAATCTATGTTTGGGTAGTTGAAGTCGCCCAATATAATGGTGTTCGGAGAGACCTTCATATTTTCCAGTGTTCTCAGGAAGGCCGAGTGGGGTTCCTCGGTTTGGGAGGGTGGTCTGTAGCAGGCTATAAACTGGAAGGCAGTTTACTCACTGTTAGTTGCACATGGATAGTCTCTGATGCTTCGTGCTTTGCCACCAACCTGGAGGTGTGGGTATCTTTGATGAATATCGATACTCCCCCTCCTTTTGTGGTTCGGTCCAAGTTTTGGGGCCGAAAAGCATGGTATGAGGTATAACCTGGTAGTGCTGGGGTGCTCTCGGGAGTCCTGAACCAGGTTTCTGTTACTGCACAGATATCGATGTTCTCCATGCTAAGGAGAGTTTCGAGTGCATGCATCTTGAGGTTTAGACTTCTAGCGTTGAGTAGCATTACTCTTAGTTTCTTATCCCTTGTGATACCTATGGAGGTGGGTTTGTCTTTTGAGCCTTGCCTAAAAAAGGCACTATGGGGGTAGCAAGAGCCTTTGCCAATATCCGAAAGCCCAGGGGTGACAGGTGCAAGCCATCCCTAGCAAAGCATCATGGCTTGTCGTGCATATCTTTGTTGTATTTTTTCTAGATTTTTTTGAGGGAACAGAAAACAGGGTCATTCTCTCAGTTGACTGAGCAGAGATGGCTACAACAGTGTATGAGAGAGAAGTGTAAGGAAGGATTTTGAAAAGCTGATAAAACTAAGTAAGTAGAAAGGTGGTATATGAGGTTCATAGCAGACAAATGCAAAGAACTGCAATTGACTCACAGCAGCCATGGTGCAAAGTATCAACTGGGGTAACATAGAACTGATACTATCAGAGCAGGGACATTAGTCAGCAGAGACTGGTGCCCAGCTGAATAGAGTAGAGGGATGGATACTGTTAGGAATTTTAAAAGTACTATTAGATCAGTACTTAGGCAGGCTGTGAACTCAGGTTGGCATCTGAAGCCTAGAACAACTACAAATCCTTCTTTAGTTATGTTAGAAAACTAAGTAGTAACACTTAGTAATGTACTTAATTCATTCTAAATAGTAAGACCTACTCTGACCTGGTGGACATTGCCAGTAAACTAGCAAATAAATGTAATGTAAAGTTTTCTGCTGAGATGACCATTCAATGCCCTGCACTATTCTCTCCTTAACCCTCTCCCCTGATCACCAAAGAACCTGTATATGAAAGTGTTGTCCAACACTAAAAGGGCTTCCTGAATGGGACCAGATAACATAGCAGACTAAACATGTCCTGCTGGGAACTCTCCATAAGCTATCTAACCTGAGCCTGGCTACAGGCTTAGTCCCAAAAGTATCGCATGAAGCAGTGGTGATGCTACTCCATAACGGTGGCCCTGGTACTGACTCCAGAAACTGTAGACCTATCAGCTTGACAAGTATTGTTTGGAAGGCTATGGAATACAGTATAACAGACTTGATTAACATAGACTTTAAAAATCTCATCTGCTAGAGCCACAGCAATTTGGCTTTACAAAAAGTTGATCCTACCTAATGAATCTGGTATACTTCGCTGAAAAGATAACACAAGCTGTTGACACCTAAGACAGAGGTGGTCTACAAAACCAGTTGTTTCAGGGTCCTTTCTCTAAAAGTCTCTTCCATCCCTCCTGGATGTTTACCTGACTGCCGCTCTCTCGAGGCAGTGGGGGGGGTGCTTATCCTTGCAGCCATCAACTTACATGCCCATCACTCAAGCTATATGGATGCAAAAGGTGAGAAGTATTACTGGAATTGAGTTCATTGCAAAAAGGACAGAAGTATTGCTGGAATAGAATTCATTGCAAAAGGAGAGAAGTATTGCTAGAATTTAATTGATCCTCAAGTCTTGGTGAGTACCTTCACGAGGTAGACTCTGTTTTTCACAAAATCTCACCAAGACAACACTGATATATAGACTGTATTTTACATAGCATATATCATGGACAAAAATATGTTAAAAAATAAAGAAGATCGCTGGGTGCACAAGTCTCAGAATAAAAAAAGTGCCCAGTCCTGGTAGGCACACTGGTACCAGGACTGGAAAAAATGACAGTGTAGACCCCTCAAGACATGGAAATATTCCTACAATGGGGCTAAGCCAGGCCCAGGAGGAAGATACACCCCCCCCCATTGTAGAAGGAAGTAGCTGTCCAAAAAAAAAATCACAAGAACTGATAGACCAAAAAAGAGCCATACAGACAGAGTGGATTATTATGGATAAGAAAGAAATTATGTATTGTTACTATTATGCAAAAAAATCCCAGAATTTCCAGTCAAAAGATATATGAAAAGATTGAGAGAAATTAAAGGAAAGAAAAATACTTCCACAAGAAAAATTGTCAGAAGCTTCAAATAAAAATTTGTGTTCATTAATACAAGAGATCCATGAAAAACACTATATAGACCAAGCCACCTTGTGCCATTCGGAAAAAGAAATAACTGAGGAAGTGCGAAAATTTAAAGAACAAAATTTAGAGATGCTTGAAGGGTATAAAAAAGAAATATGGACATGGGAAATAAAGAGAAATTTGATATGGTATAATATTTATGTAAAGCATAAAGCCAAATTAATCAACCCAAAAAAGGCAGCCCTAAAGATATTTGAAGAGAAATATAGGTAAAGGCATCCATATATGGAAACTTTCCCAGTAAAAAAAAATAAGATAACAAAGAGGGGCTGTAGAACAGAAGATTAGACAAGTAGAAGTTAAAAAATTAGAAGCTGAAGTTATGGAATATTTCCAAAGTGAAGTGTTCAGTGTAGAAAGTCCAACATAGGTCATACCACAGCATGATGGAACAACTTGTCCCCAAAGTAAAGAGAAACAGGAGGAGCAAGAGACATCTGAAGAAGAAATATGGGCATGGGAAAGAAAAATAGATTTAATATGGTGCAATATTTATGCAAAGGAGAAAGCAAAGCTAAGCAGTGCTGTTTCCCTTTGCCAGGCTGATTAATGAGAAAGTTACGGTCAGTTGCTTATCAGGGGCTAGGATCTGCCACATTAAGCATGCACTCAGGTCATTGGACCACAATTACTAATATGACTCTGTTATGGTCCATGCGGGAGTAAATGACCTGAGATGTACCTCCCTAGACAATATGAAGAGAGACATCATGTAGCTCTTGGAATATGTGTCCCAGGCTGGTATTAGTCTAGCTTTGAGAAGCATTTTACCTTCTCCAAAGATGATGCCACAGTACAAACAAAGATGATTGACTTTACTAATTGGCTTAGTTTCTAGTGTCATTCTAAGGGAGTGCAGTATTTGTCAGCATGGAAGGAGGTGCTCACCAGACCACGCTGCTTTGCCAGGGATGGTCTGCACCTCTCCCCTCTAGGGTTTTGAATATTAGCTAAAACATTGATGTGAAGTTGTTCTATCTTGCCGTTTTGTTCTTACACATGGGTTCAGAGCCAATCCCTCGGCTCTGAGTCGGCCGCTTTTCAAGCTAAGACTCTCAGAGAAGCTCGAGACCTAGTGTATATCCCATGATGCTCTACTGTAAATCCCCAGATGTAGTTTGCCACTGCAACGGATCTACAGCTCGACGGAGGAAGCTTGGGCCAGTGACTTATTTTTTCTATATTTATAGAAGATTTTTCTGAATAATAGTATTATATATTGTTAAATTAGAAGTGTTATTGTATAGTATTAGGCTATAGCCTGTTTGTTTAGCTCTAGTTAAATTTTTTGAAGTATTTCTATTCAGGTCTTTTAGGCCTCTCTTATCTGTTTGGGTGTGACAGGGCTCTGTCAGCTCGTGTGTGTGCTCTCCTTTCTTCATTATGTAATCTATAGGTATTTAGTTATATATACTGACATATATCCTGTAAGAAGTTAGTTCTTAGTTAAATTAGTATTGTAGTTAATATTTACACAGATAACTGTTTTGTTATTATATTGAAAATTCAGGGACCTGAATTTATATTGTTAACATGTCAGAGAAACAAAAGTCTGGATTCAAAAGGTGTGAGTGCGGTCAAAAAATGTCTGTTACAGACAACCACTCCACCTCTGTGTACTGTTTGGGTTCTGTTCACCTACAAGAGGTGTGCTCTATCTGCCACTCCTTTAGTGCCAGGATTCTCTTGGAAAGGCGCAGGAAGCTGGTAGATAGGGGACTTCTGAAGCCTGATTTTCAGGCTACTTTAGACAAGGCCGACCTCTCTTCCAAAGCTTCAAAGGGGTCGAAGTCTTCCAAGGGATCCTCGGAGTCCAAGTCATCGGCTCCGAGTTCCTCTGGTATGGTTCGTGCATCGGCTCCACAGCCCTTGGAGCTGTGTATCGACCCTCTACCTCGGAGCCCAGTTGTGGATCCGATATTGGAGACTCCTCAGTCTCCAATTCTTCAGTCGGTACCATCTTCGGCTCCTTCGACCCATCCCTCGATGCATTCTTCGAGGCTTTCTGATGTAGACCTGGACCGAGTGGTTAAGAAGCTCTTAGAGAACCCGGCCCTGGCCAAAATGCTGTCCGCTTCGAGCCACTCAGCTTCGAAGCCTGAAACACCAGCCATAATTTCTCCCCCTCCTCCTCCGAAGCCAGTCGAGATCTCGGAGCCGGGGTTTGCGGAACCGATGTTGGTAGAGCCCTTGGAGCCGAGGTTTGATTCACCTCCCTCGGCTCCATCGACCTTAATCTCCTCGGTTCTGATCGGGGAGTCTCGGGGCCGACAGTCCCTCGCTGGCTCCGGGGTAGAGAGTCGAACCGATACCTCAGTTCCGACCCTTCTCCTCGGGGCTTTGGCGCAGGTGGCTTCGGCTCCGTCCTCTGGATTGGAGCGGGGGGGGGTCTCGGCTCGGGGAGAGCTGCCATCCTCTTCAGAGCCAACAGACTTCTCGGACCGAGATTCTGGTGCCTTCGATGCCATGTGGAAGGTCATGTCTGCTAAGACCACTACCTCCTCAGATTTGTCTTCCCCTCCCCCTGAAGGGCCTCGTTCTACCTCTTCCCCACAGGTCCCCACCAAGCGTCGAGATCCAGGGCCTCAGGTATCCCCATTGGGTGGCCCCTCCTCTCTAGGGATTTCACCGGACGCTCCCACCGATGAAGTACCTAGGAAGAGACTGTGCAAGAAGAGGCACTTGGATTCCCCACAGGAATCCATGACATCGGATACCGACTTGGAAGAATCAGAAGGGTCCCCACGACCCCCCTCAGAGGATGTCTCATTTGCAGACATTTTGGAGATCTTAAGACAGAGGGGTGATTGGCAGTCCCTTGCCCCTACTGAGGATGAGTCGGTCCTCCTGAAGGCTTTTGGATCTCAACCATCCACCTCCTGGGTTACCCCGCCCTTCGATGAATTGATGGAGCTGGTTGCTCGAAGGGTGTGGAAGTCCCCTGACTCAGTGGAACCAGTCCCTCAGAGGCCCAACAAGTTTATTACTTCCCCTACTGGCAAGGCTTTTCTTATGAAGGGAGTCCCAGTTGATGCCATGGTGGTGGCGGCAGCCACCAAGAAAGATGTCAGAAATCTCTTCTTCTGTCCATCCTCCTAATAGGGATTCTAGGATGATGGACAGATATGGGAAATGCATATTTAGTTCTGTGGCATTTTCCATGAGATCGCTCAACTACCTGACACATTTTACCTGCCTTCAACGAGATCTCCTTAAAGAGCTGGGAGATACTCTCCAGGGTAACACAGCTGATGCAGTTTCTGAGAAGGTGACTGCACAACTCAACACCCTCAATTCGATAGTAAACTCATCCATGCGACTCATTTCTTATGCTGCCGATGGATCGAGTAGGGCAGCAGGCTCAGCGATAGCTTTTCGGAGACAGTCCTGGTTGCACCTTTGTTCCTTTGCGGAAGCCTTCAAGTCTTCCTTCGTCAATACCCCATTCAATGGGTCCGCCTTGTTCGGACCCAAAGTTAAGGAGACACTTACTAGGTGTGAACAAGGAGGAAAGACTCTGTCTGCTGTAGGAGTCTGTTTTTCCACTCCAACTAGACCGTACCCCAAAGGGCAATGAAGTGGAAAAATGTGATTCCGAAAACCCCAAGGAGCTTTCCAAAGCACACCTACGGATACCCCCTCTAGGGGTAGAGGAGGGGGCAAAAACGGAAGACGCCGTCCAAATGGCAGAGGCGGTCCGCAAAACCAGTGCGACAGGGAGCAGTTCTCTGGTAAGCCCTATCAGCGTTCCTGAAAGGAAGCCCGGCTGTCCTTCTCTGGAGGCAGTCGGGGGTCGCTTGGCTTTATAACCAAACGCCTGGCTAAACATTACAATGGATTCTTGGGTAAAAAGCATCAGTGCCAGAGGTTACTACATTCCCTTTACAAAACTCCCCCCAATGTGTACAAGGATTCCAGATGTTCCACCCAGTCTGAGAAAGCTAGCAGTCATAGAAATCCGAAAACTGCTAGACAAAAGAGTCATCCAGCCAGTCCCGGTGGACCAAATAGGATCCGGAACTTACTCAAGGTTCTTTTTAGTTCCAAAGAAAACAGGGGACTGGAGGCCCATACTGGACCTCAGCAAACTCAACACCTTCATCAAGAAGGAAAAGTTCTGGATGGTCATGCTTCAATCGATTCTTCTGGTCTTAGCAACAGGCGATTCAATGTGCTCTATAGATCTCAAGGATGCTTACTACCACATCAAAATGGACAGATCATCCAGAGATCACCTGCGTTTCTGGCTGGGGGCCAGTCATTACCAATTCAGAGCCCTGCCCGTTGGTCTCACCACAGCCCCCAGGGTGTTCACCAAATGTATGGCAGTGGTCACGGCTCACCTGAGACGTTTGGGATTCTGGGTGTTTCCATATCTGGATGACTGGCTCCTCACCGCCACCTCCAGGCATCAACTAATCCAAGCAAGAGACTACATAAACTTTTGTTCCCAGTTGGGCATAACCTTAAACTTCGAAAAACCTGCGTTATTACCCTTGCAGCATATTACATTTATAGGAGCAGAACTGGACACCGTCAGTTCAAGGATCAGGTTGCCTCAAGCAAGAATCGTATCTCTAAAAAGTCAATTGTCCAGTCTGTTGGTCCAGAACAAAGCTCCTGCATCCCAGATACTGCAGCTATTAGGTGCAATGGCAGCTACACTGATAGCAGTCCCGTTAGGGCGCATACACATGTGGATACTTCAGTGGCTACTCTTCGCACAATGGTCTTACCAACGACTGCCCATGTCACACGAGATCTGGTTAACGAATCTTTGCAAGAAGGATCTCAATTGGTGGTTGGACAGCGATCAAGTGATAATCAGACGTCCCTTTGTTCTTCCCCAACTCACAGCGACCACAGATGCTTCCCTGATAGGGTGGGGTGGGCTATTTCAGGGAAAGACTGTCCAAGGCACTTGGTCAAACATGGAATCACATTTGCATATAAATGTCCTAGAGCGGAGAGCAGTTTTCCTGGCGTTGCAACACTTTCACGACTCTCTTCCTCCAGGTACAATCGCTATCCAGATGGACAACATGTCGGTAGTCTGGTACATCAACAAGCAAGGGGGAACCAGATCGTATCCCTTATGCCGAGAGGCCCTAAGAATTTGGCAATGGGCTGTATCCACCGGATGCTTTCTGATAGCAATGCACATCCCGGGGTCATCCAACGTGATAGCGGACAAGCTAAGCAGGGCCATGCTGTTGCCTCACGAGTGGTCTCTCAAACAACAGGTGGCGGACAAGATTTTCCACAGATGGGGCCAGCCTTGCTGCAACCTATTTGCATCTTCGATGAATGCCAAATGCAGCAGCTACTTTGCCCTTTATCCCCCACCGGGGAACAACCTGAGGAATGTGCTCGTACACGATTGGCCCCCGGGCCTCCTATATGCCTTCCCGCCAATTCCCCTAATTCCCAAATTCATACAGAAAGCCAAAAGTCTGGGAAGGATTGTGATTTTGATAGCCCCGTCTTGGCCTCATCAGATTTGGTTCCCCTTCCTGCAGAAGTATCAAGTGGAAGAACCGTGGATCCTGGACCCAGTGCCAGATCTTCTAACTCATTCGTCGGGAGTTCTTCATCCCTCCCTCATCTCCCTAAAACTGACAGCTTGACTGCTCCAATTCCCATATTAGCCAGGTCTCAAGATTTGTCTCCCGCGGTCCAACATATTATAGTTTCCTCTCATAAACTATCTACCAGGAAGCTATATAATAGCAAATGGAAACGATTTGTTCACTGGGTTTCTCATCATGACATTGACCCTTATGTGGCACCTTATTCATACCATCTTAAAGTTCTTATCTTCCTTGTTCCATGATGGTGCAGCAGCTGCCACCATTAGAGTTCAATTGGCTGCTATTTCCAATTTCCATATAGGGTTTAACGGGTCTAACATCATGTCCCATAGACTATGTAAGGCCTTGTTAAAAGGGACCCACCATCTCAGACCACCTATCAGACACCCTGTCTCTTCCTGGAATTTGAATCTGGTTTTATCCCAACTGATGCTCGCCCCCTTCGAACCCGCCTCATCATGTCAATTAAAAGTTTCTGTCTTGGAAAACTATATTTCTGGTAGCCATTATATCTGCACGTAGGGTCTCCGAACTTCAGGCCTTGTCCTCCAAGCCCCCATATTTGATTTTTCACCCTGATAGGGTCTCCCTCAGGACTAACCCTACCTTTCTTCCCAAGGTCTCTGTTCAGAAACTAACTTAAATCAATCCATTGAGCTTCCAACCTTCTTTAGACACCATACCAACAGACTGGAATATATGTTACACAAGCTTGATGTACACAGACAATTAAGGCTCTACCTGGATAGAACCAAAGATTTCAGACAATCGGATCAACTCTTTGTCTCTTACGCAGAGAATAAGAAAGGTTTTGCAGTATCAAATATCACATTATCCAAGTGGCTTTCTGACTGCATTAAATTCATTTATTCCTCCACTAATCAGCCATTACCAACTAATGTTAAAGCCCATTCTACCCGGGCTGTTTCTACATCATTAGCTCATGCAGTTCGTTTGCCCTTGGATACCATCTGTGCAGCTGCCACCTCACACGTTTATCACTCATTACAAAGTGGACAGGACCTCCAGGGACAGGGCTTCCTTTGGTTCCACTGTGATCAGGAATGTTCTCCCATGAGCCACCCAGGATTAGGGTGCTTGGGATGCTACCCATGAGTAAGAACAAAACGGCGAGATAGAACAACTTCACATAAAGAAGTTATGTCCTTACCATAACGTTCCATGTGAGTTGTTCATCTCGCCTTTTTGTTCTTACCTTCCCCCTCCGGTTGAGAAAGATGGTTGCCTTGGTGGATTGCTCGAGTTTTGTCAGCCTGTCTTCTGGAACAGACTGTTTCGTCCTTCTACAAACTTATAGCTGCCTAGATAGGTAGGCACTATAGTTCTATTTCTTCCTGTAGGCTGTCTTTGGTTGCAGCATACTAGATCTGGGGATTTACAGTAGAGCATCATGGGATATACACTAGGTCTTGAGCTTCTCTGAGAGTCTGAGCTTGAAAAGCGGCCAACTTGGAGCCGAGGGATCGGGTCCGAACCCACGTGTAAGAACAAAAAGGCGAGATGAACAACTCACATGGAATGTTATGGTAAGGACATCACTTCTTTTTCTCCCCCAAAGTGCCTTTTTTTAGGCAATGCCAGACTGAAAGTAATTCTGACTTAGCAAATCAAAAGCAAGAACATTTAAAGGTGTTACTTCTCAATTCTAGGAGTCTAAACAAAAAACTCCACTCCCTAGAAGCTCTCTTCACCCTAGGGATTGCTGACATCTATGCAGTCACTGAGGCATGGTTTAAAGCTGCGGAGAGCACACCAAGAGTGCAAAGTTATAATGCATTCTACACATTTAGGCCAACTACTTCACAGGCAGGAACTAAAGGTGGAGGTGTCTCTATTTACATAAAAAATAAATATACTTCAAGGTTAATTAGACAGGACAATGCACTTGAGCTGTTCCATGTTTAAATCACCATAGATAAAATCCAGTACCACTTCCTTGCAAGTTGTAGGTCCCTCTCTATAACCCAGGAAACCCATACCATGTATTTATAGTTATTAGAAACACTAACCATCCAACCCAATACCATAGTCATGGGTAACTTTAAGTACTCCACTGTTAACTGGGAATCCTATATGACACCAAACATACATGCACAGAGATTTCTGGATTTTGTAAACACAAACTCCCTGGATCAGATAGTCAGTACACCAACCAGGGGTGTAACCATACTGGATCTGGTCCTTACTAATATGGGAGACTTCTGCACACCCCCTATTGTAATGTCTTCCCTGGTAAGGTCAGACCACAAAACAGTCGCCTTTGAAGTAAAAATAAAACCTGGACTCCCAGCTAAACCTGGAATATTCAGGAACTATTCTATGGCTAACCTCCTGCTATTAAGTGAGAACCTGGCAAAATTTCAAGCCCCCATAAACCCTGCGAACACTGCTGCCTATGCAGAACTGTTTACAGAAACCCTGTACAAACAAGTTAATAGCTGCATAGAGACAGCTGTACCCACCAGGAAGAAGTACAGAACTAACTCAAAAAACAAGCCACCCTGATGGAATCACAAAATCAATAGGCTGTATAACAGGTGGAAGAAAATCATGGCAAAAATTAGGAGGTGCAGCACCCAGAAGGATAAAATCACTCTCATCAAATTAAACAAACAACTCAGAAGACAAAGTCTACAAAAGCCAGATTTCAGGTAGGTTTGGCTTCCCAGGCCAAGGATAACCACAAAGCATTCTTTAGCTATGTCCACAACTGCAAAGGCAATACACAATTGTGTGCTGAGCTTATTGAAAATGGAGTCACCTGTACTGAGCGAGAAGATAAAGCAAATCTCCTGGCTGATAAATTCAGCTCCAACTTTCCCCCTCAACCTTCTCTCAGGAAATATCATCAAATATATCTCCCCCCTACTATCACTAGTAAACAGGTCCTTAATGCTCTAAGACAAAGAACACTGCATCAGTGGGCCCAGACAATATCTCAGGATGCTTTCTAAATAGCATGAAACATGACCTATCAGGGCATCTGGAATTACTATTTAACTGTAGCCTCCAAACAGGCTTTGTGCCTCATGAATGGAGAAAGGCAACAGTCATCCCTCTGCACAAAGGAGGACCATCTACGGACACTGGAAACTACAGACCCATAAGTCTCACTAGTCTTGTATGTAAAGCCATGGAAAGAATTATCATGGAGATGATCTTGAAAGAATTATCATGGGAGATGATCAGTAGAGATATAGTAAACCTGCAGACATTGGAACCAACCCAGTTTGCTTTAGTCAAGGGCAGATCATGCCTACTCAACCTGGTGGACTTCTTTCAGAAGGTCACCAAAGCAATGGATGAAGGCAAAGTCATTCACACTGCCTACCTTGACCTGGCAAAGACATTTGACACAATACTCCACTGGGCATTGTTGACAAACTCAAGAGGTTAGGTACAAACCTGTTTATCACCCGGTGGATAGCCAACTGGCTCACAGACAGGACCCAGGAAGTTAGAACTGGGGAGTCCACCTCTGCAGAGAGGCTGGTCACAAGTGGAGTCCCTCAGGGATCAGTCCTTGGACCACTTCTTTTTGGCATTTACTTCTTCGAAGTCAAGGCCAATGTCAGTGGTCTCTGGCTGACTAAATTTGCAGATGATTGCAAATTGGGAGCTGTCATTGAATCCCACACTGACACAAATGTTCTGCAGGAGAGGCAAGCAACTGGTGTCAGAGCTATGGACTAAAAATAAATGTCAAGAAATGCATAATAGTATCCTTTGGGAAGTCATCCATCCCTGGTAACTATATTGACAACACACTCCTTAGAACTGACCCAAAGTCAGGACTTAGGGACACACATAGAAAGTAATCTAGCCTTTGATCATCATGTGTCTACAGTGGTGAGGAAATCATTCTATGTTGTGCAACTTATAAACAAAAGTATGGCGTCTAAGTCCAAGGAAGTCATTGTTCCACTGTATTCGGCATTCATCAGACCTATCATTGAGTACATTGACCCCTTTGGTATGTGCCTAACCAGGCATATCCAACAATTGGAACATCCACAGTGGTTCCTCACTAAAAGAATACAGGGCATAAGTAAAATGTCCTATGCAGACCACCTCAAGGCCCTATCCCTGTAGTCTGTCTCCTACAGGCTTTTAAGGGGAGCATTGTCAGACCCCACTCTGATGGACCTCCTGCATGTCCACAAAGCAAACAGTAGTAGAGTTACCCATTCTAAAGACTTAAACCTTGCCTGTGATATAAACAGGACCTGCTGGAGTGATAGGTATGTATCCCAGAGACTACCCTGTCTATGGAACAGGCTCCCCATCCATGTGAAGCAGAGTTCCTCCCTAACCCAATTTAAGTGCAACTTGGACAATTGGATGAGAAACTGGAAATTCATGTTTGGTTTGGCCCCTATGCCACTAATGGGCACATGTAACCTTTAAATGGTTAATCTCTGAGGCCCATGCTTACACTCCTCAAGGGTATCAGAACTTGTCAGAGATTTGGGATGCTTGTCTAGGCTTAAATAGGCTCTTGTGGTCATTAGCCTAGTAAATATCTATGAACCTATGAACCTATAAAGAGAGCAGCACCAAAGATATTTGAAGAGAAATATAGGCAAAGACATATGGAACATTTTACAGTACAACAAATAAGAAAACAGGAAAAGAGGATTAGTAATGGAGAATTTAAAGAAGCAGAAACTGAAGTTATGGATTACCTGCAACTTGAATGAATTAGTGTAGAAAATGTAACTCTGATAACAATGCAACAGGCTAGAGCAGTGGACACCCAAATTAAGGAGAAACTAGTGGAGCAGGAAGCATCTAATCAGTTGACATATGAAGATACTTTAGAGCCTCCCATAGGAAACCAGTACAAAGGTTCAGTTGGAATTACACAGCAAGGGAAAGAACAGGAAACCGTGGCAACTCTGACACAGTGAGTGTTGTGGAGTGAGAGGTCAGTGATTTCCACTGTGAAAGAGCAAAGGATGACAGAGGGTAAAACTGAAGAGAATGTGGCACAGGAAGAAGCTCTGGAACATTCCATAGAATGCCTGCAGGAAATGGCAAACAAGGAATGTACCCTCAGTTTAGAAGAAAATGATCTAAGATACGAGTTGCTTGATTTTATAGAGATGGATAGACATATTAAGATTAATGAAATAAATAGACTATAGAAGGTCAATAAAACCCAAAAAGTTAAAAGTTTGATAAAACAAATGAACACAGTAACTAGGACTGTCTATAGAGATTCATGTGATTATAACAGAAGTAAATAGGATACATTACTGTGCAGCCAAATTAATAACAGATAAAGTCCTACCACGAGATAAGTAAGGGAAAGGATGGGAAGCAATTGAATGCCATCATGGAAGTATCAAATAGAGAAAACTATAAAGCATTCAGACAAGAAGTGTTACTGTTAGGAGAGTATAGAAGAGGGAAGAGATCAACAACAATACTCAGAAAGAAAGACGTGGTAAAAGCAATCCAGAGTATTATAACAGATCAGGACTTTTCATGCACTATTGCAAAATATCAGCACAGGCAGAAAAACTTAGAAGACACTCAGGTGTGTGTGTGTGTGTATATATATATATATATATATATATATATATATATATATATATATATATATATATGAAAAGTACAAAATAAGCAGTTTATTGATGACCTAAAAAAGTTTTAGAGAGAATTGGGAAACAAGGTAAAAGGAACTGAAAGACCACCAAAGAAGAAGAAATAGATACATTTTGGAGAAATATTTATGAAGATCCTGTGGAACATAACAAAGATGCCAAATGCCTGAAAGAAGGAAAAGAAAGAATAAGCAGTTCAAATGTACACAGGGTATGAAGTGGGATGAAATAATGGGCACAGAGATTGAAATAAAGTTAAGAAAAGCCTCTAAGTTGAAATCCCCAGGCCCAGATGCAGTACCTAACTTCTGGCTAAAAATATTAACATATTTGCATGAAGATTTATCCATGAGTAAGAACTATTTATATGCTCACCCCCGTCAGACACCAGCCTGGCTAACAATAGGAAAAACAGTGCTTCTTCATCAGAATGAACCTGCAAGCTACCCTAAAAACTATAGACCAATAACTTGCCTTCCAATGACGTATAAACTATACAATGGAATTGATGCTGACCGAGTTTGTAGTCATTTAGAAGAAAACTCAATTATGGCAGTAGAACAAAAGGATAATAAAAGAAAATCACATGGAACGAAGGATCATTTGTTGTTAAATGAAGTCATAATGGGGAACTGTAAAAAGGGGAAGAATCTAAGTATGACATGGATAGACTACAAAAAAGCATTTGACAGTATCCCACATTCATGGATAAAAGAGTGCTTACAAATGTATAAGATATATCCTACACTGAAAAACTACATCCCAGCGACCATGAAACAGTGGCAAACCACTTTGCAGGTAGTAGGTTCATAGGTAGGTACTAGGCTATCTGCCCGAGGGCATTTATAAGCCTAGCCCCATTGATTAATTAACTGATCCTCTGTCAAGCAGAGCCAATGAAGTGATCCCAGGGTTGTATTTTCTGTTACCCATCCACTAGTCAATGTTCCTCTTGAAGAGTGTTAGTGAGGGGCTCTGCCTGATGTAGTTTGGAATTTTGTTTCAAAGCATGGGAAGTCTCTGTGATAGGAATCTATCCCTCCAGCATGTTCTATTTATTGTTGTGGTGAGGTTTAGCTCACTAGAGTGCGTGGTTCGCAGTGACTTGGATTTCTTTAGGTGGAGCATGTCCATCAATTCTGAGTTGGACATGGCTTTGTAAGTCAGGCAAAGATCACCTATGAGTAAGCGATATGCCACTGAGTACAGCCAGAGTTTTTTCAGTCGGGCTGCATAGGACATATGTTTGAGACCAGTAATCCCCTTGGTGAGGTACATTTGTGGTCTTTCCAGCTGTTGGAAGTGTCTTGTGAGGTACATCCCAAATGGGGCATTGTACTCTATGATGGGTCTAATGAGTGATGAGTAGAGGGGCACTATAACCTCTTTATTTGTAGATGCGAACCCTTTAGTAATTAGATGGGCCACATAGAAGGATTTCCTAACTACTTTGGCAATATGATTGTTAAAGGAGAGATTACTATCTACCTGGGTCCCCAGATCTCTTATTTCCCTTTTTGTATTAAGGGGGCTGCCACCTATGTGATAATTTGTGGGTGTTTTGTTTTTCCCAAACGGAATGACTATGCATTTTTTTGGCAATTTAGCTTGAGGCCATGACTTTGACACCAGATGTCCATCTCAGTAAGGCCCTTTCGGAGGGGTCTATATTATAACATTGAATTTTATAAAGTTCGAATGTTATAATATCGAACCAGTAATGTCGAACGCTGAAAACAGTAAAGGTGCAGGACACCAAATTCTTTCCCAGGGAAAGAATTCGGTGGGCCGTTGCTGTCGCTTCACTGTTTTTAGCGTTCGATATGTTGGAACATTACAGGTTGGGTTTAGGTAAGTGTGCGATTGTGTGTAGGTTAGGGTTAGGGGCGGGTTAGGTGAGTTAGGGTTAGGGAGTGGGTCAGGTAAGTGTGCAGTTGTGTGGACGTTAGGGTTAGGGAGCTGGTCAGGTAAGTGTGCGATTGTGTGTAGGTTAGGGTTAGGGGCGGGTTAGATGAGTTAGGGTTAGGGTGCGGGTCAGGTAAGTGTGTGGTTGTGTGTAGGTTAAGGTTAGGGGGCGGGTTAGGTGAGTTAGGGTTAGGGCACGGTTTAGGTGAGTTAGGGTGCGGGTGAGGTGAGTGTGCGATAGTGACGGACCTTAGGGTTAGGGTTGGGTTAAGGTAAGTGGATAGCTAGTAGTGTATGTAAAGTTTAGTTTAGGTGTAGGATTTTAAGTGTATGCGGGTGGATTACTGTTTTTTGTGTGTGTTTGAGTTGTGTGTATGTTTCTCGGAATAGCAATTTATTTCCCTGGGAAAAAATTCGCTATTCTGACTGTTCGATGTTTTCAGATTTTGGTGTTTAGGGTTCGATATTGCAGCATTCTATGTTTACGAACTTCGATGTTATAATATAGACCCTTTTGGAGGATGTCCGTGTCAGCCGGAGAGTCAGTTATGGCTCCCAGTTTGCAGTCATCTGCGAACTTGTTCGCCATCGTCCTCCTGTGTTTGCCTGTACTTCTGAGAAGTATATGCCGAACAGTAGGGGTCCCAAGACCAAGCCTTGTGGGACACCACTTGTGACTGGTTTAGAGTCGGACCTGGAGTCCGCTATTCTTGCCGTGTGAGTTCTGTCTGTAAGCCAGTTGGCAGCCCATCTCGTGACGTAGGGGTTTATGTTCAGGCTGGTGAGTTTTTCTGTAATACCCGAGTGGGGAATGGTGTCGAAAGCCTTGGCGAGGGCAAGGTAGGCTGTGTGAACTACCTGTCCCTCGTCTATGGACTTGGTGACTGTCTCGCACAAAGTCAACCAGGTTTTGTAGGCATGATCTACCCTTAAAGCCGAACTGGGTCGGGTCAAGTGTTTGGAGGTTCCAAATGTCTTTGTTAATGAGTTCCATGATGATGTGCTCCATAGCCTTGCAGTCCAGGCTAGTCAGGCTTCTGGGGCGATAGTTACCAGGGTCAGTTGTGGCCCCTCCTTTGTGGAGAGGAATAGCCATTGCTGTTGCGCCATTCTATGGGCACCTAGCCTGTGGAGAGGCTGAGGTTGAACAGTATGTTTAGGTGGGGGGTTAGTTAGTTCTGTAGTTCGTGCAAGACGCAGCCTGGGACACCATCTGGTCCCATTGATGCTGTGTTTTTGGCTTTTGAAAGGGCTGTTTTCACCTGTGAGTCCGTGAATTTTGGGACACTACACTTTTCTGGTATTGTTGTAGGAAAAGATTTAGAGAAATTAAAAAAAAAATGTAAAAGATAATAACCAGAGGCTGTCTCATTCCCTTCATTTCTCCCCCAATACCCTCAAAGAATCTTCACAATGTTCCACCAAAAGATACTTGACTTTAATTGCATGTCTAATTTATAGTGTAACTAAGTAGCCGCACCATATATGTCATCAAGAGGTACTCCGGAAAAGAAGGCTGTAGAGGCCTTCTACCAGAAAGATACCACAAAAGGAAGCAGCCACTTCAGAAATACAGAAGCTACAAAAAATCGAGTCATCCAAGAGATCCCACCTAACCAGAGAGCATCTGAGGTTTACTTAAAATTCTTTTTGGTGCAAAAGGAAAACAGAGACTTAGGCCAATTCTGGATCTCAGCATCTAAATAAATTTGTAAGGCAAGGAAATTCTGGATGGTCAAGGTTGAAACTGTTCTTCTTTTGCTAAGGGAAAATGACTAGATGCACTCAATTGACCTCCAGGAGGCATACTACTGCATAAGGATAAGCAGATATTCCAGGACGTTTCTTCACTTCAGGCTAGGAGCCAGTCCTTTCCAATTTAGAGTCCTGTCCTTTGGTCTCACCCCCCCCCCCCACAGTGTTCACCAAGTGTATGGCAGTGATTGCTGCTCACCTCTGACTGCAGGATTTCCAGGTGTCCCCTTATGTGGATGACTGGCTCATCACCACCTCTTCCAGGGATCTGCTTGTTCAGGCCAGGGACTCTGTGTTCTATCCTTGTTCAAATGTGGGGGCCCACAGTGAATACAGCAAAGCCTCAGCTTCAGCCAGTTTAGTCCTTGGAATTCATCGAAGCTATCCTGGACACAAAACTTCAGACTGCCTAATTCCCTCAGACCACAATTTCAAGTCTTCACAGGCAAGTCTTAGAAGTGCTGTCTTGTCAGAAGTTACTGGCAAAACTTATACTACATCTTTGGGCTCCATGGCAGCTGCGATTACCTTAGTTCCACTAGCCCATAAGAGTTCTACAGTGGACCTTAGAAGTCCAGTAGTCTATCAGACAAAATCCCATGTCCTTTTTAGTGTTATTAATGAAGAGTTGTAGATCTGACATCCAGTGGTGGTTGGAATCACCAGCTGTATATCAGGGACGTCCTTTTGTTATTCCCTTACCATAAACCGTGGTGACCATGGACGCTTCTCACCTGGGGTATATGTTTGTGTGGGGGGCAGTAGTTGGGAAAGACAGTCCAAGACATGTGGTTTCTAGCAGAGGTCCGTCTTCACATCAACATCTTAGAGATGAGAATGGACCTCCTATTGCTGCAAGCATTCCAGGACCTTCTCTCCTTGAGTGTAATATCTATCCAAGCAGACAACGTTTTGGTGGTTTGGTACATCAACAAGTAAGGAGAAGCCATGAAAGTATGTCAGTGGGAGATGTCTTCTCACTACTTTCTGATAGCAGGATACATTTTGGGGAACTCCATTGTTCTAATGGACAGGTTGAGAAGGTCTGTCCTCCTCTTTCATGAGGGTCCCTCAGTCCACTAGAAGCAGAGAACATATTCAGCTGTTGGGGCCAGCCTTGCTGAGACCTCTCTACATCTGCCTGCAACACCAAATGCCATAACTTTTTTTGCTCTGATCCTCCAAAAGGTGGAGTCAGAGAGGAATGCACACAGAATGCAAGATCCACAATTGGCCCTCTGGACTATATAACACCTTCCTTGCTACCCCTCTAATACTCTGATTCTTACAGAAAGTATTGGTGAGGAAGATCACAGTCATCCTCATAGCCCCCTACTAACATTGACAAGTGTGGTTTCTCTTCCTCTGGCATAATCTGGTACACCATCCCTGAGTGCTGGACTCAGCTCTAGACTGTCTCTCTCACCCATCGGGGCCTCCATATCCAAATACTCAGTCCCTGAATTTGACAACATAGTTTCTTCATTTCCAAAGATGGCTGGACAGTCAAGGCTTTCATCCCAAATAATTCAGATGTTGACCTCTTCACAGAGGTCTTCTATCAAAAAGATGAACAAAAGTTAGTGGAAAAGATTCTCTGTATGTGCTTCCATTAAAAACGTAAATCCTTTTTCAGCATCTCTTCTGGCTATTTTGTTTTTTCTTTTATCTCTTTTTAAAGATGGAGCCAGTTACTCCATTATTAAGGTACAATTGGCCACTATACCTTCTTTTCATATTGAAGCTGATCACCCCTCTCCCCACTGCATTCTTCAGACTATCTAAAGCTTTCCTCAGAGGTACCTTTCTTCTTATCTCTCTGCTCAGAGACCCAGTACCCCCTTTGGATATAATTATTTCATTGCAGGCCTTGATGGACCCTCCCTTTGAAACTGTGGCCAAAGTTAATCTGACATTTTGTCATGGAAAACACTGTTTTAAGTGTCCATCACCTCCATCCAGAGAATTACTGAGCTCCACTCCTTGTCTTCTAAACTTTCTTGTCTGATTTTCCACAAAGATAGGGTATTCCTTGAGAACTAACCCATCTTTTCTCCATAAAGTGGCTTCAGTATCTTCAGTCAATAAATCGTCTAATTTTCTTTTCAAATTTTTTCAAACAAGGGTGAATACATGCTACATTTGCTGGATGTGCACCACCAACTGCGTTTCTATCCACGTCGAACCAAGAGAATCGGAAAAACTGATCAACTATTTGTCTCTTACTCCTCTGTCAAGTTGGGTAAAGGAGTGTCCAAGATAACACTCTCCTGGTGGCTTTTGGACTGCATCTATCATGTATACAAAGAAAAAAAGGTTAGTCATTATCTAAATCTCCAAAGGCTCAATCAGTGAGGTCTGTAGCCTCTTCTAGAGTACTTCTTGATACAGGATTCATACATTGATTTCACACTGTAAACTAGACATGCAGTCAAGGTTAGGAGTTTCCTTTGGTTTGGCTGTGCTATGGAATATCCTTCCATGAGACCTTTCAAGTGTTCTAGTAGTTGGGGATTTTGTCCCATCTGTTGTGGAATGGACAGAAGAGACAACATCAGATGTGGAAGTTATGTCCTTGTCATAATGATACATCTGTGTTGTCTGCTTTTGTCCTCCTTCCCCCCATCCTCCTTATTTCCTTAATTATTTTATTCACTCTTGTAGTGATCTGGCTGACCTAACATTAGTTACCATAGGTTTTACTTGGCACTTACACAAGACAGCTGGTTTCTTCTTTTTTACTCTGCTGCATATGTTTTCTGTTAGGTCTCCTAATGCCTTTGGGGATAGTCTATTTTCTCTGGTATTGTGTGTCAACTTGATCTGAGGTAACTTGCTTATTACAAGGATATAGTGGGTATGGGGGGGAGCATGAGCACTAGATCTGAAGCTTGAAAGTGGCCAAAGTCTGATGCAAAGACCCATCCTTTGAGGAATGACAGAAGCAGACAACCCAGCTCTATCATTATGACATGTACATAACTTTTGTTTATTGAAGTACTGTATAAAGTAGATAAAATAGATCTTGGTGGAATCTTTAAAACAGAGAAGGAACAAATTAAATAGAAATAAATGGAATTTGTTAGAGCAATACATGTAGAATAATTTTCAGGAGGAGAAGCAAAATTTAAAGGAAAGCAGGAACTGAGCAATTTATGTAATGTTGAAGTGAATGATAATTATTAAAAAAAGAAAACCTTTATACTGCATGAAAATAAAACATGTTGCTATAGTTTTTTTTCTGTTAATGTTGACATTGATAGAGATTGTATAAATTAAAATGCTTTCCCCAAAATTATACTGTGTGTGCAGTAAAAGAAAATGGGTCTATGTTATATTCTTGGAAGCCGACAGTGTCAAATCTGACATTGTCAACACGAGAATATCGAACGCTCAGAATCTCGAGCATGTAAACGGAAATCTCCATAAGGGGAGATTTCCGTTTACTGCAATGTAGTGCGGTCTCGGAGTCGGTATATTTAAGTAGTGGGGGGTGCACGGGGGGGGGGGCTTGCCTCACTGCTTAAACCCATTAGGGTGCTTTTTACTTTTTTTTTTTTGTCTTTTTATAAGGTCGATGCTTGAAGACCTTGACCGTATGTTGTTCGATGTTTTCAAACGTTTGTCTTATAATATAGACACAAGTTAATATGGCTTGCTTTGCAAGAACAGTTAATTTCTTGTAAATGTTCAGCTTAGATATTAATAACATATAGCTGTGGGCTTACTGTGGTGGTGCTGCAGTAGTGTTGTCACCTCACAGTTCGACGTTGCCCGTTCGATTCTCAGTTAGAGCGCCTTCTGTGTGGCGACATGCGTGAACGGGCGTTCCTTCGTTGAAGGTTGTGCGTTAGGCCCGGAAAGCCAGCACGTAAAACTCTACTGCCAATCATTAGCAGACTGGAGTTCCGCTGTGGCGACCCCTAACCGGGAAAAGTCGAAAGACACAAACAAAAGCTGTGGGCTTACTGTAAAAGGCATCCTGTTATAGAAAAAAGGAAGTTGACTTTCTGTGAGCTTTCAGATGCAGAAATAAATGAAGTAAAATACAGACACTTCAAGTGACGCAAAGATGACGTGGAGAGACTTTTTGTGAAGTCTTCAGATACAGTAAGGAAGAAAATAACCAAAGAAGTACATATTTGTCATTTCAACAGGAACTGTCCAGGCTAGAAATAACCATGGACTTTTTCATGATACAAACAGAAACCAGAACAAGTCACAAGGATGTTAAAAATAACATTGTTTGACATTAAAAAGTGTATATAAACTGGACAGTAATTTTCACTCTTTAGTGACGTTTTTGGACTGAGTGTTCATCGGTCTATAGTTATTTGTGTCTAGCCATGTTATAATATAATTGAAATAGATATGACAGTATTAACTGTTTGGCAAGAATTTGTGCTAATACAAATAAATATTAACAGATACAGTAGTACTGTGTCTGTCAGCCTAGCTCTTTGCTAATAATATTTTACACATATGTACTCGTTGTTTATTGTCTGAATTCTGGCTGCCTTTGTGGTTTCCCTCTCTCTCAGTCTCCTGAGGAAAGGCAGTCTTTGAGGTCCTTTTGTCAAAGATTTATAAGGATAAGTAAGGCCCTTTTAAGTGTAGTGTTACAAGCAACCAAGAAAGCAATTACATAAATGTGGAAGTCAAAGATTAAACCAGCTGTAAACAAAGCAGTAGCATAGCTGGGATGGAGTGAGAGGGCATCTGCCCTGGGTGTAAAGTGTTGGGGGGGGGCCCACAATAGGTTCATAGGTTAGTACTAGGCTAACAGCCCTTGCAAGCCATTTTAAGCCTAGCCAATTATCCCTTGTAAGATTCAAACCCTGTACTTTGTGTTTGCAAGGCAAAAACCTTAACCACTGGTCCATCCTCCCAACCTCCAAGCTGATTTGCTGTCAAATGTGAGCACTGTAGAGGTTTTTGTGTGATCTAAACTGTAGAAACTGCTAGCAAGCAGTTTGCTGCAGCTTAAAAGTAAAAAAAAAAAAAAAAAAAAAAACATACAAAATCTTTTTTTTTTTTCAGCTAAATCCTTAGCACTGTAGCACTCCATGCAGGCAGAGTATAAACTGTAGCAACTCTCCAAGAATTTGCTACAGTTTAAATGAAGAATTTATTTATTTTTAACAAAATGTGGGAAAGGAGTGTCGGGGGAAGGTCACAGAAAAGTAGGACCTGAATGCCTGAGGTGGGGGGAGTGACATGCATCTGGCCACCTGGTGGATGTGCCAGTAGAGGATGTTTTTTGTATCTTTTTCTTTTCAGGGGAAGAGTAGTGGGGGTGGGGGTAGGATGGGCAATGTACTTTTTTTTTCCCCGCTTGGCACTACTATACGCATCTGAAACAAAGTACTGAATAATGTGATGGAAATAAAAGACAGAGAAATGCAGTCATCAGATGATATGAGAAGTAAAATTACTTATTTATATTTGTTTATTGGCATTTGTTTACCCATAAAGTCATACTGGATAATTTTATCTATTTTCAGCTGAGGTCCGGGGAGAAAAGCTCCACAAATAAAAGAAACAGAAAAGACATACATAGTTGAAAACTGGCATTATATTACAATATACTGTCAACACATAGATTAATACACATATGATATGTAAAATAATACACACACACACACACACATATATATATATATATATATATATATATATATATATATATATATGGAGCTATATATATGGAGCTACTTTTCTTCATCGAAATCACACTTGTTCGAAAAAGAAAAGTAGATCCCCACTTCAGCGAAAGTGCACTTCAACGAAACTGCACTTTCGCTGAATTATATTCCCGAATTGGCTAACCCAAAGAGAAATCACAAAAAAATCTTTTGCAGGAGGGCAAGCCCCCCAGCACCCCCCACTTTAATATTCTCACTCCGAGATCGCACTACAGTGGGGAAAAGGGAACATTCCCTTATCCCCACTATACCAAGATCTCAGCACTAGTTTGCTTAGTTGTGCATCAACACTAAACATTGATGTACAACTAAGATTACATGCAAACTGCATGTTTTTATTATTTCTTGTTTTTTTTTTTTTTGTTTTATTTTAATCTTCACATGAAAGTGCATTTTCGACAAAATGCACTTTTGCGGAAGTGCACTCGCGGATTTGCACTTTGTTGAAACGTAAATTTGTTGTAGTAAATGGATCCCATATATATATATATATATATATATATATATATATATATATATATATGTGTGTGTGTGTGTGTGTATAAATAAATATATATATATAAATTTGTGAGGACTGAACTATGTGCCATCACTGACTAATTAAGCAAGTCTTTAAAGAGATTCTTTATATTCATTCACATTTGAAGGTCTCTTGTTCTTAGAGCTAGAACTTTGTGGTTGACTGCCTTGTGTATGTCCTCATTTCAAAATAGCTAATTCTGTGACTCAAACTTTCATCTATTAGTCAGTGTTGTTCCTAGTGTCCATCATCTTTGCAGACAGAATTAATGAGCTGCAGGATCTCTTCTGAATTGGTATGTATTTGGTCTTTCAGAAGCTTTAGTGTCTGTTGGACTAGTTCACATTTTCTCCAGAAAATGTTTTCTTATCTTTTCTTAAAACTTTGTTTTCTCTTAGGAAGCAAAATTATAGAAAAACCCTTCATAACCTGAATGCACATATCTCCTTGGGTTTTAACCAAAGAAGGTTCTTAGGTTCAACAAGACAGACCAAATGCTTATCTTCATTATTCTGGTTCTTTTGCTATGGCAAGGCTAACTACATGTTGGAATTCACTAATCATCCACATGACTTATGGCTTATTCTAGTATCACTTTTAAGAATGCATCCATTGCAGACATGTGCCATAGCATTTGGGTCAGTAATAACACACAAACCAGGTATTATTGTTTGGACCGTAATGCAGGAGTTGATTATTTTTTTATACATTGTTGTGTATTTGTCTTTCAATGCCTTTGCCTTCTGTTCTTCCTCTTGCTTTCAGACCTCTAGTCATGTGTAGTCTTAATGCTTAGAAATGTACAAATAGTTACTTTGCTGTAATTTTGGAGAGAGATGTAAGAGTTATTATTTACTATGTCAGCTAATTTAACAAGAAACCTCTTTGTTGGGTCTGTGATAAGATTCATCCTCTCTTCTCTTCAGGTTCAGCATTATTTTCTCTTCAGGTTCAGCATTATTTTAAGTTTGTGATGTTTCTGCACTCAGGGGAGCATACAGCATATGCAGGTACATACCATCAAGCAGTATGTTTCACTATGAGTGTGCTCTTTAACACCCTTCATTTATCTTCTGCCACCTGCACAGTTTGGATCTGGATTCTAACTTTACTGGTGAAAATGTATGTAGCGGATTCATAGAGACGCTACACTTCCTTGAACGGCTTGCACGGATAGTTCGTGCAGTGCAGCAACATAGGGAATAATTAAATATCCAAACTGATGCAGACAGACAGGTAATGCTTTTATGTACAGCTCTGCAGTCCAAGGTAAATCAGTGAGGTAGACAGTCTCTCACATATATGAAGAAACTCCGGTACATATCCACAAACATGCAGAGGTGCAGACTCTTGCTCATTCACACAAGTACACACACAGAGCAATTGCAGACACTTTATTGAATGTTTACACCTCACATCTCCTAGTGAGTAAATGAATGGAAAAAACATGCAGTACAAAGCAGTGTAGCTCCTCTGCCAGTATATCTCTGAACTGTCTGTAGTTTTTAGAAAGGCTTTGATTTTGCCTTAGATTTTTGCTTTGTTCTTTAAAATATTGTTTACTTTTTTTCCTTTTTTAAATTTTCCAAACTCGCTAAATGCAGGTTAAGTGATGTGGATAGCAAAGGGGAAATTAAAATGGCAGCTCCTTATAACTGATATTGAAGTTAAATTTGTTGTTCTTTTTTTTCAGTTTTATGTTATTCATTTGATGTTAGACTCGCTAAACGTTTGTGTTTAGCAAGCGAAAACATCATGGTTGCCGTTTTTTTCTCCGTACTTCACTGTAGCTTAATATGATGTTTTGAAGTCACAGACTTTTTCCAGGGCTTTCCTTCTACATTAAAATCCTATTGGAGAATTTGTGTTTCCCAATGTTCTCCAAAAGGGTATAGTTTTTACATTCCACCCAGAGGTCCAGAGGGCATGTAGTGACAGGTTATTCTTACTTTTTTCTTCTACTGTTAACTGTGATAAAAGATACACATACATGATAAGTGTTGAATAGATGCACATACGGCCAGCTGTAGTTGCATTAAGAGTAATTCCACATATGTTTCATGTAAAATAAACTAAACTACTGCCTTTCATCACCCCATTCCATGTGTGAATGCGACATACACTTTCACCTGAATGTATGGCCTTTGAGTATACCATTCACAAAGTTGGCCTGTGTACAAATTCATAATACAAAGTATACAGTGAATTCAGAATACAAAGTACACAGTGAGCTGTTAGCACTATAGTCAGAAATAGACCAAAACCAGAGTCCATGCTTCTGCATCCTTTGCTATGCCCTAGCATGTTGGAGACAATCAGTGCTGGTTTCTGAGTTTGATTAAAAGAACACAAACATGCACATAATCACAGTCACAGACTTTGCTACTTAAATCTGCATTATGTCCAAGTAGTACTTCAACTGTAAAAAATAATATTGAAATAAAATACAAATTTGCATGTAAATATTTTGGGTTGTAGGAAAGTGCAATTGCATATATAAACTTACTGTAACAGTAGATGTTCAAGTGATCCTTGCTGCAGTAGCCCAAGGTATTTGTGTTATATCCTGCAAAGCTTCAAGGCACCTTCCCCACACCCAAACCATTAGCTTGAGATGAACTCTCTAAAAAGACAGGTTTGTGTGTCAAGACCTTCAGAGCTTGATGCCAAATGAGAGGGAGGCTGAGCCCTGAGAAGACATTGCTAGGAATAAAAAAAAAAAAAATGCCCACACACTGGCATGAAAAACGCATAAAAAAACAAGGGGGTGGAGGAAGGGAGTGGCTACTGCAGCAGTGATCATTCTAACATTCACTGCTGTGGTAAATTTATTTACACAACTGTACTATGCTCTTCATATTGATCATTGCTGTGGTAGCCTAAGCTGTATGGATAGAGATTACCATAGCTTAGAATAACTGGGAGGTAGAAGAAGAAGGCTCCAGGACCCCCTGGAGAATGGTCCTAGAAAAACTTGACCTAGACCTGGAAAAGGAATCTGGCTTTTGTACTGCTTTGTAAAAGTATGTACAGAGGACCAAGTTGCTACTTCTAGACTACTGCTATCATTTAACCATTTCCAAAAAGCCATAGATGAAGCCAAGGCGGTAGAATATGGCTTGACCCTGCCTGGAATAGTTTTGTTGCAGTGGGGATAACAAATGGTAGTAGCCTGAGATACCCATTTGGAATAGTCTGTTTTGACACAGGTTGTCTGTCCTCCTTACCTTCACAAGAAATAAAACAACTGATCAGAAGTTCTGAAAGATTTTGTAATATCAAGATAGTACCTGACCTGACTGTGGGCATCCAAGGTATGACGTATCCATTCTCCCTCATTTTGTGGTTCAAGGAAGAATACAAGGAGATGTATAGGTTTGGCTTTATGTAAATTTGGATACAACTTTAAGCATTAAATAAGGCTTATTTCTGAAGGAAATCCTGTCTTGTGGAAGATTAAATAAGGCTGACCCACCATAAGAGCTTAAAACTCAGATGCTCTTCTTGCAGAGGTCAGAGCAATCAATAAAAAATATTTTCCATGTTAAGAACCTCAAGTCAACCAGATGAACAGGTTCAAATGGAGCAGGTGTTAGCTTTTCTAACACAAAATTAATGTCCCAAGTAGGAGCCACTGTTTTTCTTAGAGGAATGTTATGCAAAACCCCTTTCAAAAACATTTTGACATTGAAATGCCTTGAAAGAGGGGGTCCATGGGCAGACAAGCTGAAATGACAAACAAGTGAACCCTGATAGAGAAGTAAGACAGGAAATAGGAAAGTAACTCTCACAAATATTGTAAAACAAGAGAAATCCTACTCTCAATGGGTTCTGGTTATGTTTTTGGCACCAACTAGAAACCGTTTTCCATTTTCTAATATATGATTTTCTAGTATAAGGCTTTATTTCCCCAGTTAGTACCTCCTGCACATCCTCAATAAACAGGTGCCTAAAAGGTATTAAGACTCTACATCCAGGCAGTCAGAGTTGCTTGGAGGATGAGTTGTATTAAATATCCCATCCCTATCCTTTTTTTAAATAGTCTTTATTAAATTATCGCTTATGACATAGGCAATCATACATTTATCTAAATTAAAACAAACTATATTGACATATCTTCAGTTGCAAACTTTATACATCACTCAATCAGTCATTATCAAACATTACAGTTCATTCAATTCCTGTTTTCCCTTAAACCTCATTCCTCCTAATAAAATATTTTTCTGCATGTATTGTTCCCATAATTCCAGTTTTTGTATGTAATTTGTTCCTATCCTTTTCCCACGCATCCCATTTCAAGTTGTTTTATCTATGTTAATGTATTCACTACTTCTAGTACAGTTGGTTTAGACTTTGATTTCCAGTTTCTAGTAATTGCTTTTTTGGCAGCCACCAGAATTAAACTCAGCAAAGCCTTATTATGTCTAGATAATTCCGATTCTGTATCACAGCTCAAAAAATAAATTTCCTTAGTTACACCAGTGTGCTTACTCAGTATTTCTGATGAATAGTCTGCAGGGAATTATTAAGGTCTGCCAAGTCATTACACTCCTAAAATATGTTCCCATTTACCTCTTTCATCCCTGTTCTTGTATGACTATATCCAGTCTGTGAGGAAAATTGTGGTAATTTCCCCTAGCCAATGCCAAAAGAAGGGAGAGCCACTGTTGCTTTTGCCAGAAGGGAGTCACCACAGTGATCTTAAGGCATTCTTTCTGCATCTTCAGAATTACCTTGAATATTAGTGGAAAGGTTGGAAAAGCATACAGGAATATTCCTGTCCAAGAAAAGGAAAATACATCAGTCTTCCAGGCCTTCTTGCATCAAGTTCTGGAACAGAATTTTGCCAACTGTTTGTTCATCGAGAAGGCAAAAGGGGCCTACTTGAGAAACTCCTCACAGATGTATCAGGTCTTGGAAGACCCCCCGATCTAGTTTCCATTTGTGAGAGTCTGCTTTTGTCCTGTTCAGCTTGTCTGCCATGCAGTTTAGCTTTGATAGAATGTAGGAAGTACAGAGAGATTCTGCTGTAAAGCTATATCCCGTGATAATATGGTTAGTCTGCATAGGAGGTAAGACCTGGTTCTCCCTTGCTTGTTTAGATACCACATCTTTGTGGTGTTGGCCATAACAACTTGAAGTGGTCCTGGGGACCAAAAGTGATTTAGAGAGTTGAGTACTTTGATAAGGGCAAGAATCTCTTTTACATTTGTGTGTTTGTGTCTGTCTTTGTTGTTGCAGATACTTTGCATTTTTATCCCCCTTAACACTAATACCCAAGCAAAGGCCAAGCTGTCTGCGCTAACTGTTTTGGAAAAGGAGGGGAGAATGAGAGGCATGGATTCAGGGTACTTGATATCTCCACCAAGTGATTTCTTTTCTCACATGTTCTAGAACTGGATTCTGAAAAGACAATGGGTGTTGGTGCTAGGACCAAAAAGGCCACACCTCTCAACTGTCCAGATTTTCACAGAATGTCCAGATTTTTATTTAATATTTTTGGTATGTTTCTCATAAAATTGTGGTTTTCTGGTAAAAACACTGGCAAATTATTGAGGATTGAAATCAGAAAATAATAACAGACATTTGAGTTTCAGACTTTATACCCTTCAGAAAATTCATGCTAATACAAAACCTGTTATTCTGTCAACTTTCTAAGTTTGTAAGAGCAATATTTAATAAATGTTTTTATTTTGTGTCCTTTGATCCTACATTATTTATGGCTTTGTCCAGATTTCTTGCTCCAAGATGTTGAGAGGTATGAAAGAGACTTCAGATACCATTGTATCTTTCCCATGTGGAGTCTGGCCAGAGGTATAAGGAGAATCATAGATGCCATGAGACTTAGAAACCTGAGGTATTCCCTCCCTTGCCCACTAAGGGGACCCTAACAGCCACAGAAAACATTGTTAACTCTCGGTCCATAGTGGCTGTATTTATTTATTTTATTTTATTTTACATTTGTTGACCGGTCTAGTCCTACTGGATACATGTCCATTTTCAGTAGAGGCCCGGGGAGATAAGCTCCAAAATTAAGCTAATAAAACAGTACAGCAAAACTAAAAAATTATTTGAAATACATTGTTGATGGAAATTTACATCAAAAGGCTAACTTTAAAGCAATTGACTACAGAGTTTAACAAAACAATACAGTACTATTTACATGGTAATGGGTTAGACATTCATCATAAAGTAAGTTAGGAAAGAAGTAAGGATTGAAATAAAAGTGTTAGAGTTGATTAATAAAGTATAACTCTAAGATAATAAAAAAGTTTTCATATATACACCTAAATAAATAATACTCTCTAAGTAAAAAGACTGTTACTCTGTATACAAGGTGGAGCAGTTGTGCTCACAGCTGGATGAGTGTTACAAAGTACATACTCAAATGGTAGTTCCCTGAGAAAAACTAGACTTAAAATTGGGAAAAATGGGGGGATTACTAATCCTACTTTAAGGGTAATGAGAGAGAGGTAAACAGTAACAATGTACTTGGATGAGTGTTAGTCTGGGGTAGTACATGTGCATAGCCATTGTGTCTTTAATAGAATTTTTAGTTGGATTTTGAAGAGTGATAATGATGATAATGATGCAAGTTTGCTGGGATGCCTATTCCAAATCTTCCCCACAGAATTAGAGAAAAGAGAATCACCGGCTTTGTTGTGGGATTTCTGGATGGTAACCAGTGATTTATTTGATGAGCGAAGGGTAGTAAGATTTACATAGGGGGAGATAAGGCTACAGAGAGTAGGAGTATTACTAGGATGGTACAAAATCTTATGGGTGATGGCAAGTTGTTGAAATATCAGCTGGTTTTGCAGTTCTAGCCATCCCAGCTGTTTGAGATTCAGGCAATGGTGAGTTCTAAATGGAGAGCCTGTAGCAAATCTGGCAATGTTGTTATAGGAGGTTGCCAGCTTAATAAGGTTGTTTTTGGAAAGATTAGTATAAATGGGGGAGGCATAGAGGAGGGTAGAAATCAGATGGGTATGGGCAGTGGTAATTCTGGCTTCAGGGGTAAGGAAAGGTTTTATCCTATGCAGAGAGCCAAGTTTTCTGTTTAGTGATTTAATAGTAGAGTTGATATGTGAGTCAAAGTTAAGGGTTTGGTCAATTATTACACCTAAGAGTTTGGTAGTTGAGTCAGGAGCTATGACAGTACCATCATTGGATGTAATGGAGAAATTTATTGGGGAGGATTTTAGAGTTGGAGTAAATAGCAATGGTTTTGGTTTTTTTTGGCATTTAGGAGAAGGCAACATTGTAGGAACCAGTTTTCAACTAGATTAAATACTGTTTGGGTGATGGATTAGAGTTCTGATGAAGAAGAGGCATTACAAATTAGTGTAGTGTCATCTGCATATTGTATGCAGGTAGCTAGAGGAAGATTTATACTAAGATCATTGATGAAAATGGTGGAGGAGAGGTCCCAGGATAGAGCCTTGAGGGACACCAAGGGTAATAGGGAGATGTGTGGATAGGTTATTGTCCCAAAGGACAGCTTGCTGTCTATTGTGTAAGTAAGAGTTGAACCATTTTAATGTCTGTGTGTTGAGTGAAAGTGATTTTAGTATGTTCAGAAGTAGTTGATGGTTAACCATGTCAAAAGCTTTAGATAAGTCAATAAAGAGTGCAGAGGAGAGCATGGTATTATTACAATGTTTGTTAATGCAGTCAGAGAAGGATAGGAGAGCAGTGGTAGTACTATGGAAAGGTCTAAAACCATGCTGACAGTCTGCTAGGAGGTTATTTTGGAGAATGTGATCCAGAAGTTGTTGATGGATGCATTTCTCCATGATTTTGGCTAAAGGAGAAAGTAGGGCTTTAGGAAGAAAGTTAGAGAGTTCAACTGAGTTACCACCCTTGTGAAGTGGAATGATGTGAGAGATTTTCCAGAGAGATGGGATGGAACCTTCAGTAATGGTTCTATTAATTAGGATAGAGATTGGATAGGCAAGAACTTTTGCTGCAATTTGAAGGTATTCAGCTGGTAGGAGATCAGCTGAGGGAGTACATGGTTTAAGTTTGTGAAGTAGGGTTTAGATGATGGATGTAGGAATTGGTTTTAAATGAAAGGTAGTAGGTATGCTAGCTAGGGAGGATGGGGCGGGGGGGGGGGGGTTGAGCTAACCAGAGGTATGGAGTTTGCTAGAGATTGAACAGTTTCAGTGAAAAAGGTATTGAAAACATCAGCAATCTGGTTGGGAGTGTTAAGGGAGAGACCCAATGGGGTTGTTGTCTTGGAGTGGCTAGGGTGTAATAGTCTATTTATTCCTGACCAGAAGGTTTGTGGTTGTTGTTGGTGCTTTTGTTGGAATTTAAAGTAATAGTTTGTTTTATCAAGTAGTATTGATTTTTGGTGGCATTTCTCAGCTGTTTAAAGTTTTGATGATCAGTTGGGTTTTTAGTGCGTCTCCAGTTAGACCAGATTTTATTTCTTTGTAAAATTTGTTGTTTAGTCTCTTTAGTGAGCCATGGAGCTGCTTTATTTCTAGTTCTTATAGAGCGAGAAGGAGCATGGAATTCTAAGATTTGTAAGAATTTGGAGTTAAAGTAGGTTACTGCTTCCTCAAATGGGAGTTGTTTTACGGGTGACCAGTCACAGGCTTGAAGCTCTGCTTGGAAGCTTGCTGGATTAAAATTCTTTTTGTTCTGGGTAGTTTTAAAGGTAGTTTGGTTGGGAATAAAGGTTTTTTGTTTGAGTACATAAGTAAGTGAATGGTCACTGATATCGTCAGGAAGGGTACCAGCTTTATAAGAGAGGGGATGACTGTTTACTAAGATCCAGTCTAAGATACTCTCTTTGCTACTGGGTTTATGGATTCTGGTGGGGGTGGTGATTGTTTGGGAAAAACCATAGAGGTTTATGTGGGCTGTGGTTTTGTGTGAAGTGCAAGTGTTCCAGTCTATATTAATATCACCAAGTACAATGGTTTCTTGTGGGGAGGATGTAGAAAGCCAGCAGAGGATATTTTCTAGGATGCTGATGTTATTGCCTGGAGGTAGGTAGGAGCATATTATGTATATAGATTTGCTGGCATTAACCTGTAGCTTGGAGATAGGGATTTCAACATTGCTATCTAAAGGTGGTTGTACATTTAGTGAAGTAATCTGTAATTGAGATTTATACAGAATTGCTACCTCACTACCCTTTTTGGTTGTTCGGTCTATTCTTAGGATACTATAACCAGGTGGGATAATTTCATTGTCCTTTATTACTCGTTTGAGCCAGGATTCAGTTAAACAAAGGATATTAAATGAGTGTATGTCTAGTAGAGCATGCAGTTGGCTAACTTTATTATTTAAGCTCTGTATGTTGAAATGTGCTATAAGCAGAGAATTAGGGGTTGTACTGGGAGTGAATGGGGTAAAGGAATGAGGTAGTAGGGGGTTTATAGGGGTGTTGCTGTTTGGTCCTGGGTTGGGATGAGTGTCACCATGGAGGATAGGATGTTGTTGATGAGTATATGTAAGCTTCAGTAGTTTACAGAAAATATATTGTGATTTCCTAGATTGAAGGAAAGTAATATGGGCTACCCTATGATATTTAGGTGAGAGAGAGGTTGAGGTAGATGTTATGTTTGAATGGCTTTGGAAGGTTAGTTGATTTAAAAGTAATGTTTGTTTTAAGGGATGATGGGAACCGGTATAATGTAGGTTTTCATAAAAGGTAAGCATATATGGTGTAGATAGAATGGATAGCTCTTTATATAAGAGAACAGATTTATAAGTATTGGTTTGTGGGTTAAGGGCATGGTGGGTAAAACCAAAGAATATAGTCAGAAGTATAGAGGCTGGTAGTGAGATAGTCTAGCGTGATGCAGTTTTCCAGGGGTGGTAAAAGTATTCCTAGTATGGGAGTGGGTTTCTAGGTATGTGATTTACAATAAGTTGTTGAAAGCTATTGGATAGCTATAAATGTAGGAGCACTGGGGTGGGTTGGATTTGGGGGTAGGGTAGGGGAGCGGAGTGAGCCCTCAGGGTTAACAGAGCGGGTTAGAGCAGGTAATGGAAGATTCTGCAGAGCCAATCTGTGAGCAGCAGTTTCCTGATCGACTCTGAGTAGTTACAGGTAAATGGAGTGTGATAATACAACTGTGAGGAGGTAAAGGATAGCAGAGTGTTAAATAAGAATACATTGTAATTAAATGGAGGGAAAAGAAAAAAGTAAGAGCAGTGTAATACAGCAAGAAGATTAGAAAGAGGTCAGGGATGAAACAGGGAAAATATACTGTGATGAAATATGGGAAGGTGGGGTAAGAGAGTAACCCAAGGCTAGATTAGGGTGTCTCCTAATGGGCAGAGAGTAAGGTACAGCAAGAGGTATCTGTAATGAAGATAGCTGATAGAGATGGTTCAGATAGTGGATTCAAAGGAAGGAAATAATCAGTTGCCTCAGGGTTGGAGAAGGGGGTATGGCTGCTGGCTTCCTGGCTCAGTAGCTTAAATGTATTCAATACTAGGTAAATTACAAACAATTAATTCAGCTTAACAGTTAGGTCTAGGGTAGAACATACTTTCTTATTCCCTTTGGTAAAAGGGAAACCATACTAGGGTGGCGTTTCTTTGGCCAGATGTTGGTATGGCTGATAAAAGAAAGGGGTCCTTAATGACCAGGCAGGTCCCTTAGTGCAGGATAGGAGGTAGAGAGCTGGGAAGATTGAAAAGAGAAAAAAGTACAAGTTAGGTGTTAAGGCAACAATAATGTCTTCTTTGTTAATTAACAAATCAGGGTGAAAACACAGTTAAAACAGTGAATAAATAGCACCTTGTCTGTATACAGTAGTTAAGAATGCTAGGATGTTAATCTTAAGTTAGCTCTAAGATAGAGTTCTTTCCCATTAACATAGTTAGACCTATACAGACAGTCACAATGACATCAAATGAGCAAACAGTTTTATGCAGACATATGGGACTAGTGAGATACCATTTATAATTAAGAGCAATAAGGAGTAGTAGAACGTAATATAGATAACACAATATTAGTCAGTATTGCATAACAGAGAGCTAGATGGCAATAGAAAAATACAACAAATCATGGTAGGTCATGATGTAATTACACAAACATGTGCTGGACAAGTTGTCAACAATAAGGTGGAGGTAACGGCTACTTGAATTGTGTCTCCCACTGAGCTTTCCCAAAAGTTCTTTGCCCAAACCGCTTACTCTTCTTAACAATGTTACAAAAATTACACAATGTATGTGCAACACCAGAGGGATCTAGTAAATAAAACCTGGAATAGATCTATTAGTCTATGTTTTTTTCTTGTAGAAGAAAAGCCCTTTGTACTGAGGTTCACTTGGAATCCCAGCCTGCATAGGAGATCTCTCACCAAAGAGAAAGATTCCTGACATGTTGAAAAAGCATCTGCATAGATTGGTAAGCCATCTAAATATGGAAAAAAGTGGATACCCTGTAACCTGCAATGTGCCATAACTGCAGCTAGACACTTTGTAAACACTATTGGGGCAGTGGTTGGCCCAAAGGATAAGGCAGAGAATGGATACCGCGATACAGGCACACAAAACCTTAAGAAACATCTGAAGCCTTAATGGATAGGAATGCAATAAGCATCTTTTAAATATAAGGTTATCAAAAGATCTCAAATAGGGAAGGAGGAGTAAGATATCATGTTGTGAATGCATCTTGAATTTGGGCACTATCACAAACTGGTTTAAGAAAAGCGGTCCATAAATGATCTCCAGGCATTCGCTTTCTTTGGCATCAGAACCATTCTGAAATGAAAATCCCTTCCCCACTGGGAAAGAAGAACTATTTTTATTATGCCCCTGATAAAGCATAACCTATAGGACAGGCAGGGACAGAAAAGTTTGGTCTGGTGGATATGGAATAATTCCCTGCAAATGTGGGGCCACTTCCTATTGCCATCTGTAACCTTGCTGAATCAGCCTCAGAACCCATTTGTCTGAAATAGCCTGTTGTCAAAGAGATTCAAACCTGGAAGGGATAAGAGACTGCTAGGGTGGGAGGGAGGACAAGGCCCCTTATGTAGTCATTCTGACTTATTTGACTGTCCTTTGTTGTTGGGGGCGGAAGGGGTTCTGCTTTCTTTTAGGAACCTCTTCACCCTTGTTTTTTAATGTTTGCTTGCCAGCATATTGCTGAGATTGCTTGTTTCTTGCCACAGTTGGATAAGGGAGCAAACAACCTCCGTGTTCTCCCACTGAATAGACGTGCACATTCAGAAAATAGTCTAGTAGAAAGAAAATCATGGATAGGGAAATTCTGGTAACATGTTGTCCTCTGAGTCTGAATCAAAATTCTGCGGGGGGAAAAAATGTTCCATAACATTCCTGTCCAGCTTTAATCTCTTCAGGAAAAGAGGAATCCCTTTTTCTCTTGTTTGTTTGTTTGTTTTTGTTTGTTTTACATTTGTTAACCGGGATGGTCCGACTGGATACATGTCCTTTTTCAGCGGAGGCCCAGGGAGAAAAGCTCCAACAGAGTTACATTGATAATTAGGTACAGTAAATGAGCTGAAAGAACTTAACAAAAACATAGGCTATTTACATACAAGTACAAGACTGCCATTACTATTTCTGAGATTACTACAAATGTAACATTAATAACATATTAGCAAGGACGGTAGGCAGTATAATGACATAGAGTTAGACAGGATACATATTTCTTTATCACAGTATACAAAGTACTTATCATCTTAGCTAGTTGTTTATGTTTTAGTTAATGGCACAGAGCTAGTCTGGGTTTGAGCAAGGATAAACCAAGGTTTCTCTTACCAGAAACCATTCGATAAGAAAGGTCAATAGACTGTATGAAACCCTGAACCTAACTTGATAAACTACTACTGTCCAGTTTCATCAGAGCAGGAGAAGCTGTAAGTTTAGTTTTCTTTTTAATAGAAAAATTAAGGCAAACATATTTTAATAGCAGCAGTAGCTTCCTCAGGGATGGGCACAACATTCTGGTTAAGCAGGGGTACCTTCCTTGCCCTTTCTCGCAACACCAACAAAAGTGGCTCTCCCTTGTCCTCTAAAGGGACCCAAACAGCTGCAGAGGACATTGCTAACTCCCACTCTGTAGTGGCTGCATTTGCCACCGTTGAGGGATCTGGGGGAAAAGAAGAGCGGTTTGAGGAACTAGCTTTGCCACAGCAGTCTCTCACCTGAGTCTGAGGCAAATTACCAGCCTGCAGTGGGGGCAGAGGCTGCTTAGTTAACTTTTGTAACATCTTTACTGAATTATCACTTAAGACATAGGCAAACATACATTTATATAAAAGAAAACAAACCATGTGAGGAACTTCTGTTAGCTAAGAATTATGAATAATGATCCTCGAGATATAAGAAAGTATTTATTGACAATTACTCAAATAAAAGTTTGTTGACTAAGCAGCACTAAACACCCCAAAACATTGTTTCTGTGTGGTCAAAACCACCACACCTCCCATGCACTAGTATATCATCATTACAATAAAAAAAAAAAAAAAAAGAACTGTTTTACTGATAAGATGAATTTGCACAGAAATGCATTTGTTGAATTTTACATTGCCAGCTTTTAACTCCAAAAAAGGAATATTGCAATAAAATGAATACTGCAAAAACACGGTCTCCTGTCTCAGAACGTGTGAAAAGGCACCAGCACGACACCAGTGTATTCCAAAATGTAAAAGTTTAATCCAATAGGAAACACAATTCCAGTTAAGCGCTTTCATCCACTAGGGACTTCTTCAGAACACATAATAAAAACTATTTCTCCATTAAATACATTCAAAAAAATCACATGTCATTCATTCATTAGTGATTTAAAGTGCTAGTGCCTAAAATAACAAACATTTCCTTCCATTATAGCATTTGTGATAAAACTTGTATCACAATAGTTTAACATAACCCTAAAAACATTAATGAATACATTTAAAATAATACATTTATGATATAATTGATATATACAAGGTGTATCAAATGTATTATATCAACAGTAGTGACCCTGGACAGTACAACCCTTACATACAATTGTCTAAAATAGGTTTTATAGAGACATGCTCGTTAATTCCTGGAAAAATGGAGGCATTTAATTTTACCTGCCACCTTACCTCTTTATCGCTAACCATTTTCTTAATGTCTCCACCCCTTACATTAAATCTTACAATCTCCAGAATCCCAAATGTAAAATTGGTACAATCCTTGCTAGATTTAATATGTTTCCATAAAGCATTATTTTCATCCTGCTTTTTAATGCTATATTGGTGGTCGTAAATCCTATTCCGTAAACACCTAGTAGTTTTCCCTACGTAGTAACAGGGGCAATGAGTGCACACAGCTAAATATATCAAATTTGTGGACCTACAATTCCCCTTTTGAAAATGTATTTTTGATTTGTTGTAATTCTGTAGGGTTAGTTCTTGTACACCTGTTATATACTGGCACTGTTTACAGGTGCCACATTTAGTTGTACCCCTACCATTGTCGATCTTAGTGTGTTTCTTCCCTAATAAAAACTTCATATTAGGACCATTCCTATGTACAAATTGTGGCACATTCCCCACAATGTCCAAAATCTTTTTATCTGCTTTAAATACATTCCAATTCTTCATAATGATGTTTTTTATATGTTTACTGTAAGGTCCATATTGTATAATACAAGCTTTTCCATATCTATTCACCATTTCAGTACCACTGCTAGTGGTATTCTTCAGTGGTACATCAATTGCACATCCACCACCCAGTAGTGGTTTGTACCTAATACCCTATTGTTGCCGAACATAGGTCTTAAGATCATCAACCATGCCAATAGGGTATCCCCTTTCATAGAAAAATGTACCTATTTTCCCAAGTTCCATGTCCAAATCCTTTATATCGGAAGTCATCCTTGCTGCCCTAATAAACTGCCCTTTTACTATATTTCTTTTCTGGGCCCAAGGATGACTGCTGTTAAAATGTAAATAGGAGTTGCTAAAAGTGGGTTTCCTGAAGATGTTAGACTTAAAATTACCATCTTGTAGTGTAATCATCACATCAAGATATGAAATACTTTTCCTATCCATGTTGATGGTAAATTTTAAGTACTCACTACAAGAGTTGATGTAACCAAAAAAATCATCTAACTCACCCTTACTCCCCTTCCAAACAAGAAAAATGTCATCTAAAAAGCAATAGTAATAACCTATATGGTCCATCCACTCAGAACCCAGAATGAATTCATTTTCCCAATTAAACAATACAAGGTTGGCGTAAATGGGGGCACATGCTGCCCCCATCGCCACCCCTTTAGATTGTCTGTAGTATTCCCCCTCATAATATATATAATTATGGGTTAATACTACTTCCATAAAATCCATTATTAATAGGGTCCTATCCCAAGGTACCTGGCCTAGTTCCTGTATACCCTCCTGGAACCTTCTCATCCCCTCTTCATGGGGTATGCTCGAAAAAAGGTCGACCACATCAATGGTAACTAACCATTCAGCTCCCTCGGAAATATGTGGTACCAATCTACCTAAAAAATCCCAGGAGTCCCGAACTAGATGGATAATTCTTCCTAGGCTCGATTTTAACCATTTATCTATAACTTTCCCAAAGGGAAATGTTTTGGAGAAACTTCCTGATATTATTGGTCTGAATGGCGGGTCAACCAGGTCCTTATGGACCTTGGGAATACCCACTATAGTACCAATAATAGGCTGTTCCACTTTCAAAAACCGAACCAAATCAACATCAATACTCCCTTCTAATAGGAGGTCATTTAACAGGGAATCCACTTTACAGTATCCTCTATTCACCTCATTTAAAGAGGATACCACATATTTCCCTGAGTTCAGTAATATACTATTCATCTTATTAGTATATTCAAGGGTGGGGTAAAGCACAATCCCACCGCCCTTATCTGGTTTCATAATCTGGATATTGGTATTTCCTTGCAACTTTTTTAACACTTTGTATTCCTCCTTTGAAACATTGTGTTCAAGATTATAATTATTGGATCCATTCCGTTGGATAAATCTATAAATGTCACCCACCACAAGTTTCTCAAAGGTGTCAAGTATAGTATTTAAGGGGGGAGTATAGGAACTTTTTATTTTAAATTCCTTGTCGTTTGCAAACTTGGAGCCCCCAAACTTTACACTTAAATTTAATTTCCTGATATATTTTTTCACATCCAAGATGTTTTCCACTATATTCAATCCTCCATGTGGAATGTATTTCATCCCTTTGGACAACAGGGTGAAATGTTCCTTTGTAATTATCTCATCAGTGTAATTATAGATGTTAAAATTATCAAAAGAGCTCATCACTTCATTTGTCCTAATAATTTCCCTTTTCATTTCCAATACTTGCTTTTGAGGGGCATTGGTACTGGGAGGGAGGACAAGGCCCCTTATGTAGTCATTCTGACTTATTTGACTGTCCTTTGTTGTTGGGGGCGGAAGGGGTTCTGCTTTCTTTTAGGAACCTCTTCACCCTTGTTTTTTAATGTTTGCTTGCCAGCATATTGCTGAGATTGCTTGTTTCTTGCCACAGTTGGATAAGGGAGCAAACAACCTCCATGTTCTCCCACTGAATAGACGTGCACATTCAGAAAATAGTCTAGTAGAAAGAAAATCATGGATAGGGAAATTCTGGTAACATGTTGTCCTCTGAGTCTGAATCAAAATTCTGCGGGGGGAAAAAATGTTCCATAACATTCCTGTCCAGCTTTAATCTCTTCAGGAAAAGAGGAATCCCTTTTTCTCTTGTTTGTTTGTTTGTTTTTGTTTGTTTTACATTTGTTAACCGGGATGGTCCGACTGGATACATGTCCTTTTTCAGCGGAGGCCCAGGGAGAAAAGCTCCAACAGAGTTACATTGATAATTAGGTACAGTAAATGAGCTGAAAGAACTTAACAAAAACATAGGCTATTTACATACAAGTACAAGACTGCCATTACTATTTCTGAGATTACTACAAATGTAACATTAATAACATATTAGCAAGGACGGTAGGCAGTATAATGACATAGAGTTAGACAGGATACATATTTCTTTATCACAGTATACAAAGTACTTATCATCTTAGCTAGTTGTTTATGTTTTAGTTAATGGCACAGAGCTAGTCTGGGTTTGAGCAAGGACAAACCAAGGTTTCTCTTACCAGAAACCATTCGATAAGAAAGGTCAATAGACTGTATGAAACCCTGAACCTAACTTGATAAACTACTACTGTCCAGTTTCATCAGAGCAGGAGAAGCTGTAAGTTTAGATGTTAAGTTGTCAATCTCGCCTTCATTCTTGCTTGATGGGTTCAGAGCCGATCCTCGGCTCCGACTCGGCACTTGCTAAGCTCGAGAGTCACTTTTACCAGCTCGAGGCAGCCCCATATCCCATGATGCAAGGCGGTAAGTACCCAGATCTCGTTTGCCGCTTCGCTGATGAGGTCCTCCTTTTACCAGCTCCTGGTAAGTGATTTGCTACTTTGCTATTTTAGCCCCTTTTAACAAAAAAAACATTAGTTGTTAGTTTTATATCAGTTTTAAACCTTTTCTGACAGAAAATTCTCTGTCTCCTCTTACTTTTTTAGTCAGACTTTCACCCATCCCATCCCCCCCCCCCTGTTAGGGTGTGTGTGTGTGTTTACTAGTTATACCTTTTGGTATATTTAATTTAATTTCTTTGACTGGTGTGTGTGTCTGTGTGTTTTTACACCATGTCTAAAGAAAGGGTCTCAGGCTTTAAGAAGTGTGACTCGTGCTGTCAGAAAATGTCTCTGACAGACGGTCACACTTCTTGCCTGTACTGTCTGGGGCCTCTTCACCTGCAGGACTCCTGTGCTATATGTCATTCTTTCAGCCATACAGTCCTGCAGGAAAGAAGAAATAAGCTGATTTTGAGGGGCCTTCTTAAGCCGGAGGGCTCTCCGGCTAAGTCGGCTCCATCCAAGACTTCTAAGTCTTCCAAGACCCAGGCTTCTGTGTCCAAGCCTGCAGCCTCGGCTCCGACTCATTCAGAGTCGAGATCGGCTCCGGCTGGAGCCGATTCTGGGTTAACTAAACCTTCGGCACCGATGGCTATCGGTGCCGATTCTGGTTCGACCACTTCGGTGTCGGCTCCGATCGGTTCCGACCACCATGTGGCTCAGGCATCGGTGTCGGCTCCGATCGGCTCCGACACCGTTACTTTTGTGGCTGTATAGGCTCCGGCTGGAGCCGATGCATCGAAGCTACCTGTCGGCTCCGATAAGTCGTCGGCTCCGACAGGTTCAATAGTTTCATCGGTTCCGATGGCTCCTTCGAGGAAAAGGTCTAGGTCTCCTTCCTTGGAGCCGATACTTTCGGCTCCGGCTTCACCTCTCCTCTCGGAACGGAGCCATCGGAGCCGATCTTCAAGGTCATCCAGGCTTTCTGACCATGATTTAGAGAGAGTGGTCAGTAGATTACTTAAGTCACAGGCACTGGCCCAAATGTTACATAGTCCATCTCAACAGACGGCTATTGGTCCACACCCCATTGCAGTTCCTCCTTCAACTCTACCCCAGAGCTTGGAGTTGGAGTCTTCGGGAATGGTTACTGCTACGGCTGAGGGACAGATACCCCTTCTGTTCCTTCAGCCTCTACTCTTATCTCCTCTTCGAGACCTTCCTTAGAGGGATTCGGTGGCCGGGCTTCCATGGTCTCCTCCGAGGGGGTGAGTGGCATCGGACCCTTGTCCGAACCCGCTCTTCCCCTTGGAGCCTCGGCCTTGGTGAGCTCTGCTCCGACATCTGCCTCGGAGACTTCCCTTTCGGTGGTCCCTGGAGTTCCTAGCTCTTCGGAACAGGTTCTCTTGGACCTTCCTGGGAGGGGAGCATTCGAGGTGATGAAGAGTGTGCTGGCCACGGGTATCAGCCAGCAGTCTGTTCCTTTAGCTCCTCCCTCTATAGTGCCTGTTGACATCTCTGCCACTTCTCTTGCTACAGGACCCAGAGATCCTCCGCCTCAGGTTTCCCCATTGGGAATATCCCCCTCTTCCGAGGATTCTCCTGATGTTTCGGGAGATCCTCCTAGGAAGAGGACCTGTAAGAGGAAACATGTAGACTCCCCTGAGTCTATCACTTCAGATACTGACTTAGATGAGTCAGAGGGATCCCCAAGATCCCCCTCTGAGGATGTCTCCTCCTCAGACATACTAGAACTTCTTAGACAGAGGAAACTGGCCCACCAATAATCCCTCTGAGGATGAGTCAGTATACCTAGAGGCGTTTGGATCTCGGCCCTCCACCTCCTGGGTGTCTCCGCCTTTCGACCCTCTTATGCAGGTTATTGCCCGAAAGGCGTGGGCTGCTCCTGACTCTGTAGAGCCAGTCCCTAGGAGGCCTTCAAAATTTATTACTGCCCCGTGTGATAAGCAATTCCTCACTAAGGGTGTCCCTGCTGATGCCATGGTGGTGGCTGCTGCCACCAAGAAGGAACTTGCAGATCCTTCCGTACCCGTCCATCCTCCTAATAAGGACTCTAGGACCATGGATAGGTACGGTAAGCGGATGTTTTCCTCAGCGACCTTTGCTATGCGTTCGCTGAATTACCTATGTCACTTCACCAGACTCCAAAGGGATATCCTTAAGGAGCTAGGTGATGTTGTACAGGATCCTACAGCTGCAGGGGCTCAGGAAAAAATTGCTTCGCAGCTAGGAACCCTTAATTCCATTGCAAACTCCTCCATGCGGCTAATATCATATGCTGCTGATGGAGCGAGTAGGGCCGCAGGTACAGGTGTGGCTCTTAGGCCAAGCCTGGATGCGGCTATGTGACTTTGCAGATCCCTTTAAGGCGTCCTTCACAAATTCTCCCTTTGATGGGTCAACTTTGTTTGGCCCTCAAGTGAAGGAAACTTTGACCAGGTGTGAGCAGGACGGCAAGACTCTTTCTGCCGTAGGAGTCCGTTTTTCCACCCCTTCTAGACCTTACCCCAAAGGACAGAAAGGTGGCAAAATGTGGTTCCATAAATCCCAAGGAGTCATGCCGGATTCACGTGGTCAGTTTACCCCTAGAGGCAGAGGGGGTAACAACAACAGACGCCGCTCTAGAGGCAGAGGGGGTCCAAAAAACCAGGGAAACAGAGAGCCTCTCTCTGACAAGCCCTTTCAGCATCCCTGAGATGTTGCCCGGCTGTCCCTCCTTGGAGGCAGTCGGGGGAAGATTATCAATGTACCCAGAAGCCTGGCACTCCCTCACTCAAGACAGATGGGTACAGTCGATCATATCCAAGGGTTACATAATTCCTTTCGAGGAAAGTCCTTTCTACCCCTCAAATTCCCTTCCAGATGTACCACCCGGTCTAAGGGAAATTGCAGAGTTAGAAGTCTCAAAGCTACTGCAAAAAAGAGCCATTCAGCCAGTTACAACAGACCATTCAGAGCCTGGAATCTACTCAAGGTTCTTTTTGGTCCCCAAAAAGACGGGAGACTGGAGACCAATATTGGATCTCAGCAGACTCAACAAGTCTGTGAGGAAGACAAGATTCGAATGGTCACTCTTCAGTCAATTCTGCCCTTCTTACAGAAGGACAACTGGATGTGCTCAATAGATCTTCAGGATGCGTACTATCACATAAAAATTCACAGACGCTCCAGGAGATTTCTCCGCTTCGGCTGGGGTCCAGTCATTTCCAGTTCAGAGCCCTGCCCTTTGGTCTCACTACAGCCCCAGAGTGTTCACCAAATGCATGGCAGTGGTCACGGCTCACCTGAGACGTCAAGGATTCCAGGTGTTTCCGTATCTCGACGACTGGCTCCTTTCAGCCACCACCAGGCATCAGCTTATTCAAGCCAGGGATTACACAATAAAGCTTTGTACTCTTTTGGGCATCTCGATCAACTTCGAAAAGTCATCCTTATCGCCCTGCCAGTCTATTACTTTCATAGGCGCAAACTTAAACACTGTTCGGTTGTCAGCTACCCTTACAGATCAAAGAGTTTCAGACATTCAAAGTCATGTCAGGATCATTCTAGCCAACAAGAAAGTACAGGCCAGAATGGTTCTAAAGGTATTAGGCCTCATGGCTGCGGCCATTACTCTTCTTCCCCTGGCTCGCTTCTACATGCGCCTTCTTCAGTGGATGCTGTTCACACAGTGGTCGTACCAACAACTTCCAATGCGTCACCAGATTCTGGTGAGACAGACTTGCAAAGATCATCTTGCTTGGTGGATCACATCTCCCCAGGTTCACCAAGGCAGACACTTTGTACCCCCATCCCCGGTAGCCACTGTCACCATGGATGCCTCCCTGATCGGGTGCGGGGGTCATTATCAGGGCAGGATGGTTCATGGGACGTGGCAGCCGTTCGAGTACCACCTGCACATAAATGTCCTGGAGATGAGAGCAGTGCTTTTAACGTTGCAAGCCCTCAACGACTTTCTTCCCGTAGGGACAATTGCAGTCCACACAGACAACATGTCTGTAGTTTGGTATATCAACAAACAGGGCGGAACCAAGTCCTACCCCTTGTGTCGAGAAGCGCTCAGACTATGGCAATGGGCAATCTCCTCTCATCGGTTTCTGGTAGCAACACATATCCCTGGGAAAACCAACATTGTAGCGGACAGATTGAGCAGAGCTATTCTCATGCCTCACGAGTGGTCTCTCAAGCAATCTATAGCGGAAGAGATTTTTCTGGAATGGGGTCGTCCATGTTGCGATCTTTGTGCTACTCCCCAAAACAGCAAATGCCCAGACTTCTTCTCTCTTCCTCTTCCAGGCCATCCCCCCAGAGACGCTCTGACCCAGGATTGGCCCCAGGGACTTCTTTATGCCTTTCCTCCATTTCCTCTGATCCCTCAAGTTATCCAGAAAGCAACCGTTTGAGAGCCAAATTGATTCTCATTGCCCTTACTGGCCTCGACAAGTTTGGTTCCCGTTCCTCCATCGTCACCTTTTGGTGCAGCCGTGGCATCTGGACCCAGTGCCAGATCTTCTGATTCACCAATCCGGTCAGCTGCACCGGTCAATCCCTTCTCTCAACCTCACAGCATGGTTGCTCCACTTCCTTCCTTAGCCAGGCTTCCTTTGATCTCTAACCCTGTTAGAGACATCATAGTAGCTTCTTTAAAATCCTCTACCAGGAGGATTTATGCAAGCAAATGGAAACGTTTCTCTTATTGGGCTAATGCCAAGAATATTGATCCTTTCACTGCCCCTGTTCAGGCAGTCCTGGACTTCTTAGCAGAGATTTTTCATGCAGGCTCCTCTTCTTCCACAGTCAGAGTTCAATTGGCTGCTATCTCGAACTTTCATGTTGGGATTGCAGATCACAATATTATGTCCCATAGGCTTTGTAGGGCCTTCTTGAAAGGAATTTTCCTGCTAAAGCCTCCAATCAGGAATCCTCCTCCTCAATGGGATCTAAATTTAGTGCTGACATCCTTGATTCTTCCCCCCTTCGAGCCAGCTGTTTCTTGCTCCCTAAAATTTCTTTCTTGGAAAACTTTATTCCTAGTAGCTATTACATCGGTCAGGAGGGTGTCTGAACTTCATGCTCTATCGGTTCGACCCCCCTATTTGGTTTTTCACAAAGACAGAGTATCATTGAGAACTAATCCGACCTTTTTGCCTAAGGTCGCCTCAAAGACCAATTTGAATCAATCCATTGATCTCCCTGTATTTTTCCCAAACTATTCAGACAGAGCCGAACAAAAACTACATTATCTTGATGTCCACCGCCAACTCAGATATTATTTGGACAGAACTAAAAAATTTAGGAAATCTGATCAATTTTTGTTTCCTATGCGGATAACAAGAAAGGCCTTCCTGTCTCTAAAGTGACCTTGTCTAGATGGCTTTCTTCGGTCATCTCTGAAATTTATCTGCTCAGGGGAAAACAGCTGTGCTCAAAACCTAAAGCACATTCAACTAGGAGCTTAGCTACTTCTACAGCCTTTCAAGCTAGACTTCCTTTAGACACTATTTGTGCAGCGGCCACTTGGGCCACTCCTCATACTTTTGTTTCCCATTACAAATTGGACTTGGCCTCCAGGGATAGAGCCAGTTTTGGCTCTACAGTCCTCAAGAGTCTGTTCCATTGAGCCACCCAGGATAGAGGTGCTAGGGACGCGGTCCCATCAAGCAAGAATGAAGGCGAGATTGACAACTTAACATTAAGAAGTTATGTACCTACCATAACGTTCCATGTTAGTTGTCTTCTCTCGCCTTCTTTCTTGCGACCCTCCCTCCTTCCCCCGAGCCTGGACAGACCTTGTTTCTCTAAGGAGTTATTATGCTGAAGACCATTCAGTCCTGGTCTTTCTTACATCCTGTAGGCTTTCTTTCTTTCTTTCTTCCTTTGGGAAGTGTTTTATGCTTGGTGCTACTGCCCTTTGTCATCAAACGAGATCTGGGTACTTACCGCCTTGCATCATGGGATATGGGGCTGCCTCGAGCTGGTAAAAGTGACTCTCGAGCTTAGCAAGTGCCGAGTCGGAGCCGAGGATCGGCTCCGAACCCATCAAGCAAGAAAGAAGGCGAGAGAAGACAACTAACATGGAACGTTATGGTAGGTACATAACTTCTTATTTTCTTTTTAATAGAAAAATTAAGGCAAACATATTTTAATAGCAGCAGTAGCTTCCTCAGGGATGGGCACAACATTCTGGTTAAGTAGGGGTACCTTCCTTGCCCTTTCTCGCAACACCAACAAAAGTGGCTCTCCCTTGTCCTCTAAAGGGACCCAAACAGCTGCAGAGGACATTGCTAACTCCCACTCTGTAGTGGCTGCATTTGCCACCGTTGAGGGATCTGGGGGAAAAGAAGAGCGGTTTGAGGAACTAGCTTTGCCACAGCAGTCTCTCACCTGAGTCTGAGGCAAATTACCAGCCTGCAGTGGTGGCAGAGGCTGCTTAGTTAACTTTTGTAACATCTTTACTGAATTATCACTTAAGACATAGGCAAACATACATTTATATAAAAGAAAACAAACCATGTGAGGAACTTCTGTTAGCTAAGAATTATGAATAATGATCCTCGAGATATAAGAAAGTATTTATTGACAATTACTCAAATAAAAGTTTGTTGACTAAGCAGCACTAAACACCCCAAAACATTGTTTCTGTGTGGTCAAAACCACCACACCTCCCATGCACTAGTATATCATCATTACAATAAAAAAAAAAAAAAAGAACTGTTTTACTGATAAGATGAATTTGCACAGAAATGCATTTGTTGAATTTTACATTGCCAGCTTTTAACTCCAAAAAAGGAATATTGCAATAAAATGAATACTTAACAGTTTCCTTTTTTTTTAATTTCTCCAAATCTTTTGGGTTTCTAATACCATGACAGGAATGGACCTCATTCCTAAGTGAAAGTACGATTAAAGTTCATGAAATTAGTATTGTTTCAGTCTTTGATCTCAGCCAAAAGTGCTCTTTGCAGAACCCACAATGTGCCCAGTAATGACTACTACTCCAATTCGTATGGGGTTACATGCATTGGTAACATCTCTAAATACAATTGTAAACCTGTTGCTCCTACTACTATTGGAACTGTTTGGGTATCTTTCTTCCACATTGCTGTCATTTCTGCCTGCAGATCCATGATATTTTATGACTCTGTCTCTCTCTGTACGTAAGACACTGTAGTCACTGGGTGTGGTGATTTCAATGCTACTTTTGTCTTCTTTTCATGGACCACTATATCTGGTTTTCTAGCATCTATCTTTTGAACTACTGGTAATGGGTGATGACGTGATATAAACTTCATCATTTTCTGTAATGCTTTGTGACTCATGTTTCCAGTCTTTTTCAACCACTTCAGGTACCATAATGTTTGCACAATCCCCAGTGCAATAGTCTTGCCTTATTATTATGCCTTTCAGTATACAGTCCTCTTGCCATTAGTATGTCACAACCATCAACGAAATGTGCACCTCTTTCCAGTTCGGTTTTACAAATCCTACATTTGTCTGTTTCTTCCACATGTTCAATGGACTTTGTAAACCAGCGTGTACGTAGCCCACTATCTTGGGCCACCAATATTAATCTCTCATCTCTTGGTTTGAATTCGCCTCTCCTTAACCATTCCTGCATTTGTTCCTGATCAACATGAGGTTCTTCTGGAAGTTTTCTATACTTGCAACTATATTTATGCATTTTCCACATTTCTTGCCTTTTCATATGGTCCTTCACCTTATATTCTTTCTTTTGTTTTTTGGCACATTCAGTTGCTGCCTGATTTTTATCTACTTCTGGTTTTATTTCCATTCCTGCTTGACGCCGATATGCTTCTGCTAGATTCGGAAGAGAAGTCATCTTAGATTTATTCTCCTCATGTTTCAAAACTTTCACTACTGTGGGTCTTGTGAGGTCAGCAGATATGTGAGGAGTCCCACGATTGCAGGTCTATAATGTAATCAATTTCAAGGAGGCCTATCCTTCCTTCGGAACGGGGAATATATGTTCTTGGTATGCAGTGATTTTTTTATAAATCATTTGGTGAGCATGAAGCATCCTTCTTGTTTTCCTGTCTAATCTATCCAACTTGTTTTGGGGCCAGTCAGTCACTATAGAACTGTAAGTTAAGACAGGAAGAGTAAATTGGTTTACAGCTTAGATTTTGTTCCTAGATGTCAACTCTGTTTTCAGGATTAATTTAAATCTTATAAAGTATTACTAAGTTTTATTCACATTTGTGCATGTTTATTGTTGATCCTTTATCAAGTCCCCAAATGTTTTTGCATTCCCTCTTCCTCAAGTTCTTTTATATCACTTTCTTGCCCCATACTGTTGTTTTCTTAATGCCGCAGTTTTCCTGCTTTAAAGGTTACTTATTTACATTTATCAAGACCAAATGACATTCTTATATCATCTGAAAAAGTTTTGACAACTTGCAATTGTACTTTCAGTTCCTCATCTGATGAGCTATACAGTTTTAAATCATTGACAGAGAAGATGAGAAGTCATTAGACTTTGTGGTTTTCTAGGAGCCAAATTATAGCCATGGCCTAAGCTGTTAAGTAGACAGCTTAGTGGATTGAGGGCAAGGCAGAATAGCAGCGGTGACAGAGAGTCACCCTGGAATATCCCACTTTTAATTTTTATGCCTGGGATAATAATTTGTCCTTTATCATGGCCTAATTGCAAAGTGGTCTGCCACTGTTTCATGGTCACTGTAATGTAGTCGAACAGCGTAAGGTGTATCTTATACATTTTTAAGCACTCTTTTATCCATGAATGTGGGGTATTATCAAATGCTTTTTTGTATTCAGTCCATGCCATACTTAGCTTCATCACCTTTTTAGAGTTCTCCAGTATGACTTTATTTAACAACAAATGATCCTTTGTTCCATATGACTTTTTTTATTGCCCTTTTGTTCTGCTGCCATAATTGCGTTTTCTTCTGAATGACTATAAACTCTGTCGGCATTAATTCCCGTGTACAATTTATATGTCGTTGGAAGGCAAGTTGTTGCTCTATAATTTTTAGGGTAGCTTGCAAGTTCACTCTTAAGTAGGAGCATCGTTTTGCTTGTTGTTCGACAAGTTGATGTCTGATTGGGGTGAGCATGTAAATAGTTCTTACTCATGGTTAAATCTTCATGCAAAGATGTTAATACTTTTAGCTAGAAGTTAGGTACTGCATCTGAGCCTGGGGTTTTCCAATTAGAGGCTTTTCTTAACTTTGTTTCAATCTCATTGCCGGTTACTTCATCCCATTTCATATCCTGTACCTTTAAACTTCTTGTTCTTTCTTTTACTTCTTCTATCCATTTAGCATCTTTGTTATGTTTCACAGGATCTTCATAGATATTTCTCCAAAATGTATCTATTTCTTATTTTTTTTTGGTGGTCTTTCATTTCCTTTTACCTTGCTTCCCAATTCTCTATAAAACTTTTTTTGGGTCATCAATAAATTGCTTATTTTGTACTTTTCCTTTATATTTGTCTGTGTATCTTCTAAGATTTTCCACTTGTGCTGTGATTTTTAGTTTGATATTTGCGATAGTGTATGATAGATCCTGGTCTGTTCTAATACTGAGCATTGCTTTTATCATGTCTATCTTTCTTAAAATTTTTGTTGATCTATTCCCTGTTCTATATTCTTCTAACAGTGACACTTCTTGTCTTAATTGCTTTAAAGTTTTCTCTATTCGATATTTCCATGATGGTATTTGATTTCTCCCCTTCCTTTCCCTCACTGCCCAGTGTTCTTGTGGTAGAACTTTATCAGTTATTAATTTAGCTGCACAGTAATATATCCTGTTTACTTCTTTTATATCACTTGGGTGTCTCTGGACAGTCCTAATTACTATGTTCACTTGTTTTATCAAACTTCTGACTTTTTGGGTTTTATTGACCTGCTGCAGTCTGTTTCTTTCATTGATCTTAATATGTCTGTCTATGTCTATTAAATCAAGCAACTTTTCTCTTAGCTCATTTTTTTCAAAACTGAGGGCACAGTTTTTTGTTTTCCATTTCCTGCAGGCATTCTATAGAAAGTTTTATAGTATCTTCCTGAGGCACATTCTCTTCAGTTTCATCCTGTGCCACCCATTGCCCTGTCATATTGGAAGTCACTAGCCTGTCACTCCTCAACATTGACATATTTTCCCTTAACAGCTGTGAAGGTTATATTTAAGAATTTCCCTAAATAGCTGTGAAGGTTATATTTTAGAATGATGAAAGTTATCGGTCAACATTGAATATTTTAGAGGAGTTAAACTGCTACAGATTTTGGTTAAATACAAAAAAACTGCTTGTAGAGGAAACTTTCATTATTCCAACATATAACCTTCACAGCATACCTCTCAAGCGTCCAGGTTTTCACAGAATGCCCAGATTTTTGCCTCATACTTTTGGTCTGTTCTTCAAAAAATCTGTGTTTTTCTGGGAATTCACTGAGAATTTAAGTCACTAAATAAACGCATAAATTTCAGTTGTAGACTTCATATCCTTTATAAAATATGTGATAATTGAAATCCTGTTATTCTGCAACATTTGTAAGCTTATAAGAACAATATTTAAAGTCTGTCCCTGTTTTTGGTCCATTATCCTCTTATTACGTTTGACATTGTCCAGATTTCTTGTGCTTTAAAAGTTAAAAAAAAAAAAATTTGTTCTCTGGAGCAACCTCCCTTATGTAGGAGTCTTTACCGTTCCTCTATACACTCATGCATACATACACACACACACACACACACACACACACACACACACACACACACACACACACACACACACACACACACACGCATGCACTCCCACACACTTGCATATACCCATGCACTCGGGCGCACTCACATATACACACTCACTCATACACGCTCGCTTATGCACATTCGTGAACACTTGCATGCATGCTCTCATGAACAATCGCAGACAAGCGTATATACATGCACACACAGACACACACTTTCTCTGAGGAAAATGATCTGATGTCTCTCTTGTGAATGGACAGGCATCATTGCATTCTTAATTTAAAAAAAAAAAATCTGAGCCAGGGGGGTATTTAAAGTGTGCGTGTGTCTGTGGGGAGGGGGGGGGGGTGGCACCCTCCTGACCCCCTATGGTTCCACTGCCCTTGATTTCACCCATTTGCTAAACAGAATTAGTGCTTCCTGTTGAAAATGTGATAATTCAAATAGATTAGATTTGCTGAACACCAGAAGGCAGTTTCATTCTAAAAATTAAATAAAAAAAATCTGAAAACAGTAGTTGTACCGTATTAAAATATTATTCCTTTTTTGAGAAGGTGGATAAAGCCAGGAAAAAAAAACATTATAATACAATATTCTGGGATATGATTTTAGCTCAAAGTTTCATATAAGGAATTCTGTGAGCTTAGATAATAAATTGGTCAATATGTGGGTGTATATTCCTCCATTCACGCTTGCAATTCATTAATTCTCAAGATTGTAATTGTGGTCCTTGAATATTCAGGAAGTACCCTGCATAAATATGTTGCAGATAATAACATCAGTGATGCTGAAATGTTTCTTAGAAGAAAAGCTGAATATATATTTAAGCAAAGCACTCCCTCAAAGGGCAGAAATAATGAATAGTGGCAGAATAATATGTGCCACAATTAACTCCATACATTTATTACAATAGTAAAGGAATACTAAATTGGTAATGGTGAGTGTGGAAGAGAGGTGAAGAAGAAAGTACAGGCAGGATGGAGTGTGACGAGGATGGACAGGATTAGGAATAAGTATATCAGAGGGTCAGCCTAGGTTGGAAGGTTTGGAGACAAAGCCATTGAGGCAAGATTATGTTGGTTTGGACATGTGCGTTAGATGTTTGAGTAATCACTGCTGCAATAGCCTTACCTATATGGGTTATATCCCAGATATAACAGTCGGTCAGCTTCCAAAGCATCAGGGCACTTTCCATGTATTCAAACCATTACTTAGGTAAAACTGACATGACTAAAAAGTCAGGCTTGGGTACCAAGCTCTTCAGAGCTTTCATGTCAACAGAGAGAGGGAGGCTAAAACCCTGACAAGGACAACACTAGGAAAATAAAAATAAAGGTCTACACCCTGACATAAAAAAAAAAAACTTACAGAAATAAGGGGGGAGGAGGAATGGAGTAGCTACTGCATCAGTGATCATTTGGACACCTACTGTTATGGTAAGTTTACTTACACAGCTCTACTATGTTCATTGTATAGAACGCTGCTGCAGTAGTCTTATATGAATAGGTTACCATAGCTTATACTGACTTTGAGGAGGAAGATTCGGGATCTAGGTGCCCCTGGAGAATGAACCTAGCAAAGCCTGTCCTAGGCTTGGAGAAGGAATCTAGTGCTTTGTAAAAGTCTGCATAGAGGACCAAGTGAGTACTACTAGAATCCAGTCCTTTCCAAAATACAAAAGATGAAACCAAGACTGGTAGAATGAGCCTTATCCCTGTCTAGAATTGTTTTGTTGTCATGGGTATAACAAAAGGTTATAGCATGAGACAACCATTTGGAAATAGTCAGTTTTGACACAGTTTGTCCTTTTTTCTTACCTTCATGCGAAAGGAATAACTCCTCAGAGTTCCTGAAAGATTTTGTTCGGTCAGGATAGTACCTGAGCTGTCTGTGGGCATCAAAGGTATGGAGTATCTTTTCTCTCTCAATTTTAATTTCTAAGAAGACTGAAATAGATAGCTTGGCTTAAAGTAAACTTGGATACTGCTTTAGGCATAGAGGAAGGATTAGTTCTTAAGGAAAACCTACGTTTGTGGAAAATAAGATAAGATTGACCTACCATAAAAGCTTGCAACCCAGATACTTTTCTTAGAGAGGTCATCACATTTAATAACACTGTTTTCCATTCCAAGGATCCCAAGTCAGCCTGATGAGCTGGTTGAAATGGAGCAAGAATTAGTTTTTCTAACACAAAATTAACATCTCAAGGAGGAGCATTGTATTTTCTAGGAGGCTTTGTATGAAACACTACTTTGAAAAACATTTTCACACGAGAAGGCTGTGGATGGTAATTCATTATTGAAACTAAGCAGAAATTCCTTAAGATTCCAAGAGCAGGATAAGTTATTTCATCGCTTATAATTATGCTATACAGTTAATCTGTATAACATTTTGCACTGTTATAAAGCTTTTTTACTGTTTCACTGCATTTATGTACTGTTTTATACTGTTTTAACTGTATTTTTCATTGCTAGATACTGTTTCATTCCTCTAATTGCATGTTTGCTGAATTACTTAACTGTAGACTGCTTTTTCATACTGATAGTTGTATTTTCTGTTTGTGAGTGCTCTGTCCGTGCTTTTCTGTGCATTTTTGATTTTTTGAGGTTTCTGTATTCTAGTCTAGTCTGTTTGCAGTTAAAAGCATTCTCTAGAGACTGCTTGCTCCTTGATATGTTTAAAACTTTCATTTAGTGGCTACAGCTAGTAGCTGTAATAGTTTTAGTTTCCCACCCCTCCTCTCTATTGTTGTGGTGTTCTTATACTTGATGGCTTTGCAGTTGCCCGCCCATACTGTATATTTGATCTGGGACACTCCTCCCAGTCTAGTGTCATTAGTTCATTCAGTCTAATAGAGAGAGAACATTTGGGAAGGCCAACCCACTCAGATTCTTAACCTTGAATTAACTTCTGTTCCAGCCTTCTCCATTTCCACTTTACTGAAGAAAAAAAAATTCTAAGCTTGTTTCCCCCTTTTCCTGTAACAAATCTAGTCCAGATACTAGGGTTTAACAATTAATTCCCGGCGCCATAAAGTCTGCTCTGCAAATTTTCTTGGGGCAATGCAGCAATTGCCTCATGTACACAGACAACCCTGTCCTCCTACCACCCAACATTACAACCTGTGAGAGATGCACTTATATAGCCAAACTGGAACCAAAGCTCTCTTCACCAAAGACTGGACTAGACAGTCAAGAGGAGAAGGTAAACACTTGCACCATACCACACTCATCACACAGTCCCTCAAAACCTACACCACCAAAACACACGCCTACATTCGCAGAGGCTCAATAAAAATCTGCCCAAACAACCGAGACCTCCAAAGCAGAAATGCAAGCAACCTCCACCCCCCAACACATCCCAAATGACACATAGCCCACAAACTCAGTGTGCCACTCAACTACAGCCCATAAGGCATAACGTACCCAACACTCTAGTCATAGGTGACTCTATAGTCAGGCACACTGATGTTCCACTCACCAGGCTAAACAAGGAGAAAGTTACTGTCAGCTGCCTGTCGGGTGCCAGGATCCGCCACATAACGCACGCACTCAGGTCACTCGACAACAAGTACAAATATGACTCTGTCATTGTCCATGTTGGTGTGAATGACTTGAGATGTACCTCCCTGGACTACATGAAAAGAGACATGGAGGAGCTCTCTGATCCTGTCGCCGAGGCAAGTATGACCCTAGCCCTGAGTAGCATCCTGACATCACCCAGAATGATACCACAGTACAAGGACAAAATGATTGACTTCAACAATTGGCTAAGCTTCTGGTGTCATTTTAAGGGAATCCAGTATCTGTCTGCATGGGATGATATGATCGACAGACCATGATGCTTTGCCAGAGATGGCCTGCACCTGTCACCCTTGGGATTCCGGACACTGGCAAAGGCTCTTGCCACCCCTATAGTGCCTTTTTTAGGCTAGGTTCAAATGACAAATTCACCACCGTAACAGGTACAAGCAAGCAAAATCTGAGGGTAATGCTACTCAGTGCTAGAAGTCTAAACCTCAAAATGCACTCACTCGAGGCACTCCTTAAAATGGAGAACATAGACATCTGTGCAGTGACAGAGACCTGGTTCAAAGCTCCAGAGAGCACCCCTGCATTACCAGGCTATAATTCATACCACACCTTTCGGCCACCTAACCCGGACCGAAATACTAAAGGTGGAGGCATGTCCACATTCATTAAGGATGTCCACACCTCCAAGCTTGTTGCTCAGCATAATGCATCCGAGATTATCCAAGTGCAGCTAACTCTGGGCCAGACCACAATCCAAATTGTAGCTTGCTACAAGACCCCCCCACCATGCCCCAGTATTTCCACTCCTCTTTTCTTGATACACTGGAAAATATTAGGGTACAACCCAGCACCCTAATAATGGGTGATTTCAACTACCCCACCATTAACTGGGAAAACTACTCATATACCAACTCTTTTGTTCACCGTTTTCCAGAATTCATAAATTATAACACCTTGGATTAACTTATCCACACCCCCACCAGGGGCAGCAGTATCCTAGACCTGGTCATTACCAACATGGGTGACCGGTGTTCCACACCAGAAGTCAATTCCTCATTGGTCAGATCCGACCACAAGCTAATCACTCTAGACATCCACATCCCGCCCCCACCCTCCCATTAGGGGAAACAACAGTAAAACATTTCTCCAAAGCCAACTTCACGCTTCTTAAGGCAGAAGTGGCAAACTTCACGACACCCATGCAGATGGACAGTAGAGGTAAGATTGCTGAATCGTACACAAATGCACTTTATAAGCACTTACATGAGTGCATAGTTCATGCTATCCTTAACAGAACCAAGATGTTATCCTCCAAAAAAAGGAAGCCAATCTGCTGGTCTTCTTCCATAAACAAACTCTACAACAGAAGAAGGAAACTGTTGCATAAAAGAGTAAAATCCCATGATTGGAGGAACTCCCTGGTCAGCCTCAGTAAGAAGCTGAGATCCCTCATAAAATCCTCCAAAGCTAGTTATGAAAACAAAATCGCCACTGATTCTAAAGACAACCACAAAGCATTCTATAGCTGTGTCAAGAATCTCAATGGCAACACTCAGATCTGCTGTGAGTTACAGCACAGTGGCACTAAATATACAGAACCAACTGATATTGCCAACATCCTGGCAGATAGGTTCAGTGCTAACTTTACCCCCCTCTCACCCCCTGAAGGGCCCATCTCTATACCGAAAGAATGCAGAGTTCCTTTAATCATGGCTGCACAAGTAAATACCTCACTCTCCAAAGCCAAGAACACAGCAGCCATGGGACCTGACAACATCCCAGGCTGCATTCTACACGAACTACAGAATGAACTTGCACCCCACCCAAGTACCATGTTCAATCATAGCCTCACCTCAGGCTTTGTGCCCATTGAATGGTGCACTGAGACGGTTATCTGACTCCACAAAGGGGGAGCCATGACAGTCCCTGGGAACCACCGCCCATTAACCTGACGAGCCTGGTCTGCAAGGCCATGGAACGTATCATCATGGAACTCATAGACAAAGACATTGGTAATCTCCAAACTCTGGACCCCACACAGGTCAGGTTTGTAAAAGGCAGATCATGTGTCCTAAACCGGATAGACTTCTTTGAAGCAGTCATCAAAACCATAGAAGAGGGTAAGGTGGTCCACACAGCCTATCTAGACCTCGCCAAGGCTTTCAACACCATCCTCCAATCTGGAATTATAGATAAACTCACTAAACTAGGTATAAATCCCTATGTCACAAGATGGGTTGCCAACTGGCTTACTGACAGAACCCACACTGTGAAAGTAACAGACTCCAAATCTGACTTGAGACCAGTGACAAGTGGGGTACCACAGGATTCAGTCCTGGGTCCTCTCCTGTTTGGTATCTACTTCTCTGAAGTACAGGCTAACACAGAAGGTCTTTGGCTAACTAAGTTCACAGATGACTGCAAACTAGGAACCATAATCGAAACTCCTAACGATGTGGACATCCTACAAAAGGGCCTCACTGAGACAGATGCCTGGTGTCAAAGCCATGGCCTCAAGCTCAATGCCAAGAAGTGCGTTGTCATCCCCTTTGGTAAAAACTCTGTACCCATGAATTACCACATAGGCGGTAGTCTACTTAACACTGAAAGTGTGATGAGACCTTGGGACACAGGTGGACAGTAGTCTCTCCTTTGATAATCACATCGCCACAGTGGTCAGAAAATCCTTCTACGTGGCACACGTCATCCAAAAGATTTTTCATCCAGAAAAAAAGAGGTCATTGTTCCCCTGTATTCATCACTCATTAGACCCATTATAGAGTACAATGACCCTTTTGGTATGTACCTCACAAGACAGCTACAACAACTGGAAAGGCCACAGAAATTCCTCACAAAGAGGATTACTGGCCTCAAACAGATGCCCTATGCAGACCATCTCAAAAAACTCCAGCTTTACTGCGTCAGATATCACCTACTAAGAGGCAATCTTTGCCTAAAATACAAAGCTTTGTCAAACCCAGAGCTGTTGGACATGCTCCACTTAAAGAAATCCCAATCCCCCTGAGCTACACACTCTAGGGATCTAAACCTTGTCACCACAATAAACAGAACATGTTGGAGGGATAGATTCCTGTCCCAGAGACTTCCCATACTCTGGAACAGACTACCTATGTATGTCAAACAGAGCTCCTCATTAGCACTCTTCAAGAAAAATCATGATGATTGGAGGGGAAATAGGAATTTCACCCCAGGGGTCACTTCTGTGGCTCTTCTTGACAGGGGCACAGGAAAATAATTTTCTTCATTGGCAAAAGCCAGGGTACCTTTTTGGCTAGGCTTATATAGACCCTAGGGACCAACAGCCTAGTATCAACCTATGAGAATGCATTAAAAGACTGTAATCCATGGGCAGACATACTGAAATGGCCAACAAATGAACCTTGATTGATGAGTTAGAGAAGGCCATGGGATAGTATCCAACACAAATAATGTAGAACCAGAGAAACACTAGCCCAACTAAAAACAATTACCATTTACCAATATATGGTTTTGTACCAGAAGTTTTTTTTTGCCACCTTTAGCACCTGCTGCAAGTTCTCAGAAAAATGCTGCTTAAAAGGTATTAAGATTGTACCATCAAGTCAGTCAGTTGTGGTTGTTTGCATCAGAATATATCAAACACCTCTAGTCTTGTGTGAGTAAACCAAGTCTATGCAGAAGCTAGTGGTAATTGCCCCTGGCCATTCCAAAACAAGGAAGAACCACTGTCACCTGGGATAATAGGGAGTCACTACAGTGATATTTAAAAAGTCTTGTGAGTTACTTTAGCATTTTACCAGACTTCTTGTAGAAATTATTGTAGCACACAAAAGTGCTACCAGCACTAAACATTCTACAAGGAAATAGCTCCAGTACTTATTAATGCCCACCCCTCCAGGCATGTCTAAAGGTCAGTTCCCTGTGCTCTCCCCTATTAACCTGGTGAACTTGGGCATCCTGAGGCAATGTAGCAACCGCCTCATGTACACTGACAACCCTTTCCTCTTACCCCCCAACACTTAGACTTGTGAGAGATGCACTTATATATTCAAATTGGAAGCCGCACACTCTCCAGCCAAGACCGGAATAGCTGGTCAAGAGGAGAAGGTCAACACTTGCACCACACCACATGGAACACAAGACCAAATTACCACCATAACAACTACAAACAAATGCAATTTGAGGGTAATGCTGCTCAATGCTAGAAGTCTAAATCTCAAAATGCATTAGCTTGAAGTACTCATTAAAATGGAGAACATCGACATTTGTGCTGTAACAGAGACTTGGTTCAAGGCAACAGAAAGCACCCTGCACTACCAGGCTACAACTCATTCCACACCTTTCGGCCCCAGAACTTGGACCGAAGCTCCAAAGGCGGTGGTGTCTCCATATTCATAAAGGATGCACACACCTCCAGACTGGTAGCCCAACATGATGTATCTAAGATACTTCAGGTGCAGCTAACACTGGGTAAGACAGCAATTCAGGTCGTATTGCTATAGGTCCCCAGACATGTCCCAAGATTCACACTCCACATTCCTAAGCACCCTGGAGAATATTAGGGTCCAACCTAACACTCTCATACTGGGCGACTTCAACTACCCCTCCATTAACTGGGAAAACTACTCATGTACCAATATACTTGCCCAACACTTTCTGGAATTCATTAATTCCAGTGTCCTGGACCAACTCGTTCTTACCCCCACTAGAGGTAGCAACATCCTTGACCTGGTCATTACTAACATGGGCGAATGTTGCTCCACACCAATAGTCAACTCCTCCCTGGTTAGATCCGATCACAAGCTAATCACCTTAGAAATCCACATCCCTCCCACCCCCCAGCAAAGGTAACCACCATGAAAAATGTCTCCAACGCTAACTTTGGGCTCCTAAAAACAGAGGTGGCTAACTTTATGGCACCCATGCAAATGGAGAATAGTTCCCTGACTGCCATATCATACACCAATGCACAGTACAAACACGTACACAAATGCATGGATCTCGCCATACCCAGTAGACCTAAGATGCTCTCCTCAAAAAAAGGAAACCAATCTGGTGGTCCCCTGCCATAAACAAACTCTACAACAGAAGGAGGAAACTGATGAGGAATAAGGTGAAGTCCCAAGACTGGAAAGACTCCCTTATCAGCCCTAGCAAAAGATTGAGATCCCTCTTCATATCCTGTAAAGCTAGCTATGAAAATAGAATTGAAGCAGATAGTAAAGACAACAACAAGGCCTTCTATAGTTATGTAAAGAATCTCCATGGCAATACCCAGATTTGCTCTGAGCTACTGCACAATGGTATCTCCTATACCAAGCCAACAGATATTGCAAATATACTGGCGAACAGATTCAGTGCTAACTTTACCCCTCTCCCCCCCAAAGGACCAATCACAATACCAGTAGATTGCCAGGTACCCAGTATTACTGCTGCGCAGGTTAAAACAGCACTGTCCAAGGCCAAGAATACAGCTTCTATGGGACCTGACAATATCCCTGGCTGTGTTCTACATGGACTACAGAGCGAACTGGCACCTCACCTATGTGCCCTGTTCAGTCACAGCCTCACCTCAGGCTTTATCACCACCAAATGGCGCACTGCTACAGTCATCCCTCTCCACAAAGGAGGAGCAACTACAGACCCAACTATCGCCCCATTAGCCTGACGAGTCTGATATGTAAAGCTGTGGAATGCATCATCGTGGACCTAATAAACAAGGATATAGGGAATATCCAAACTCTGAAGCCTACACAGTTTGGTTTTGTGAAGGGTAGATCATGCCTGCTGAACTTGGTTGACTTCTTTGAGTCAGTCACCAGAGCTGTGAATGAAGGTGAGGTGGTTCATACAGCCTACCTTAATCTGGCCAAGGCCTTTGATACCATTCCCCACTCAGGAATCATAGAAAAACTTACTAAGCTAGGCATCAACCCCTATATCACTAGTTGATTGCAAACTGTCTCACAGATAGAACCCACAGTGTGAAAGTAGCTGACTCCAAGTCAGACTGCCAACCAGTCATGAGTGGAGTTCCACAAGGTTCTGTCCTGGGTCCTCTCCTGTTTGGTATCTACTTCTCTGAAGTCCAGGCCAACACGAAGGGACTCTGGCTGACAAAGTTTGCAGATGATTGCAAGTTGGGAGCTATTATTAACTCCCCAAGTGATGCTGACATCCTACAGAAAGGTCTCAATTTGACCAACGACTGGTGTCAGAACAGTGGACTTAAGCTCAATTCCAAAAAATGTGTCTTCATCCCCTTTGGGAAAAACCCGGTTCCCTTGAATTACCACATTGATGGTAGTCCACTGAACACAGAAGGCGTTATAAGAGATCTGGGAACACAGGTTGACAGCAACCTCTCTTTTGACCACCACGTTGCCACTGTGGTCAGAAAGTCGTTCTATGTGGCACATCTCATTACTAAGGGTTTTGCATCCAGGAAGAAAGAGGTCATTGTCTCCCTCTACTCTTCCCTCATTAGGCAAATCATCGAGTACAATGCCCCATTTGGTATGTACCTCACTAGACACCTGCAACAACTGGAGAAGCTGCAAAAGTACCTCACAAAGAGGATCCTAGGCCTTAAACGGTTTACTATTGAAAATGCGAACGGCACTTGGGCGACAGTCAGATAGTCGAACGTATAAGGTCGTAAACAAGGATGTCGAAGACAAAATAATCAATCTAGGAACGGTTTTAACATGGGTCGAGGTAGGTGTTAAGTATTATTCCCTACTACAAACATCTTCCCTACCTCGACCCATGTTAAAACCGTTCCTAGATTGATTATTATGTCTTCGACATCCGTGTTACCGACCTTATACGTTCGACTATCCGACTGTCGCCCAAGTGCCGTTCGCATTTTCAATAGTAAACCCCTTAAACACTTGTCCTATATGTACAGACTCAAAAAACTCCAACTATTCTCTGTCTCATATCGCCCACTTAGAAGGGATCTCTCATTGACTTACAAAGCCATGTCTGACCTAGCTCTGTTAGAAATGTTACATCTAAAGGAATCTCAATCCTTCCACACCACATGCTCCAGAGACCTCAACCTCATTACCACAATCAACAGAACGTGCTGGAGGGACAGGTTTATAACTCAGAGACTGCCCTTGCTGTGGAATAGACTTACCATACATGTCAAACAAAGCACCTCACTGACCCTCTTCAAGAGAAATCTTGATGAGTGGATGGGAAATAGAGAATTCACCCTGGGGATCATTCCAGTGGCTCTACTTGACAGAGACACTAGGAACTAAGGTTGGGTGGCACGATGCCAGGGTAATCCTATGGGTTAGGCTTGTAAAAGCTCCAGGGCCATTAGCCTAGTACACACCTATGAACCTATGAACTTTCAGAATGACCCTGGATATTAGTGGAAAGGTTGGGAAGCCATACAAGAACATTCCTGTCCTAAGAAAATAAAATACATTGGTCTTCCAGGCCTTCTTGTATGGAGTCGTGGAGCAGAAGTTTGCCAGCTGTTACGAGCGGAGTCAAAAAGATCTATTGCAGGTGTTCCCCACAGTTGGATTCATTCTAGGAAGACTGCCCCCCCCCCCCCATTCAGGTTCCAGTTTCCAGTCGTTGATGTCTGCCCTGGTCCTGCTAAGTTTGACTGCCACACAGTTTTCCTTTGATAGTGTGCAATATGACTGTAGACTGAGACTGTGCTGAAAAGCTGTATATTCCTGGCTACCATGGTAGTCTGCATACAGAATAACTTCTGGTTCCCACTTCCTTGTTTACCTACATTGTCAATGTGATGTCTGTAAATACTTGTTGTACAGGTCAGTGGGACTATGAGAGAATTGAGAGCATTTATAACTACCAACATTTATTCTATGGTGGTGTTTTAGTCTGTCTTTTCTGTTCTAAAGACCCTGCACTTTTATCTCCATTGTCACTGCCCTCCAAGCAAAGACTGTGGCATCTGTTATAGACTGTGCTGAAGTTATGATGGAGAATGGGAGACCTGAATTCTGAGAAATGTGGTGTCTTCACCAAAAAGTCTCTCTTTTCACAAAATCCAAAATTAGAGACTCTCTAATGCTTGATGATGGGATCATCCAGATTTCAGATTCAATTAGTTTTTTTTATGTGGTGTCTTCTAAGAAGTGTCACGAGAGTCTTAGATACTATAAATTCCAAAATTCTGGGGAATTTCCTTGCTGAGACAGTAGTCTTGAGTAGAAAAACGCAGGAACAGATCTAGATAAAGATCTACTTTTTTCATTTGGAAGAAACCCTCCTTGGAAAAATAATCCTGTGAGAAGGAGTCAGAAAAGACTTCTATATATTTACCTGGAATCACAGTAAGTGCGCAATGCAAGTCACCTAAAGAAAAAGTGTGAATGCCTTGCAGTCTACAGTAGGCTGATGTCCTTCAAGAATGCAACTGCAGTCCTGACATATGGGTTGTCCTGCCTCAGGCAGCCCTTCGGTCGGCCGGATTCCAAAGTCTGGGTCCGGCGTCGGCTGATGTCGCCTCCTCCCCGACGTCAGAGCAGCTGGGGTATAAAAGCATCAGCCGACGCTATCTTCTCCAGTCTTTCTTGCTGCGCGGTGCCCGAAGCAGAAGCAGTTCGCAAGTGCCGGTCGGCCAGCTCCTGTGTTTTCAGATACCGAAATCATCAAAAAGCTAAGTACCCCGTTGGGGAACCTTTTCTTGCCTCAGCCGATGTCAGACAAAACTAAAAAAGTTAATAATTGTTTGTCTTGTGGTAAACAAATACCTCATAAGGACTTCCATTCTTACTGCCTTCCCTGCCTCGGCCCAGACCACAACGTCTCGGCCTGTGCTGCCTGTGCTTGCTTCAATAAGCGCACACTTAGGCGCCGGGCAGAATTTGCTGAAGACTTTTTTGGGGAAAATTTCTCCTATATCATGCCGTCGGAACTTCCGACAGCACACGTTTCCAAAAAACGGAAGGACCGGGATCGACCTTCGCGGGCCGCGACTTCCACCGACACCACGCCTAAGCCTACCGCGAGTGCATTGATCTCTTCAGAGGCGGTAATTCAACCGCTCCAGGCCGACGACACCGCTTTACCGCACACTTTGGTCCCGGAGGCTTTCCTGGTGCTGGTTGTTGTTTTTCCTCCTGAAACCGAAGCCCAAGATTTGCCTGACACCATACCGGTGGACAAAGTTACTCCAGCACGTGGGGCAGCTAGGCCTCCTGTGTCTGTGTCCATCAAGGCCTACACACGTGCTAAGGCTGCCAGCCAGGCTAAGTCTCACCCTCCTAAATCTTTTTCTCAGACTCCCACTTCGGATAAACAGATCATGACTTTAGCTGCAGATCTAATTTCTTTAATCAGGGGCTCTCAGGCTCATCCAGACAGAGGTTCTCAGCCGCCTTCAGACAAAAGGCCTAGGGTTGAGCAGACAGATACCCTTTCTTCAGATGAAGCCTCTGGTGAGTCAGGCCTTTCAGATTCCCAGGAAGAACCCTTCCCGGCCTACGAGGATTCTGATGCAGATGAATCCATTCCCTCTGCCTCTCCTCCTGAGGATATTTCTTTTGGGGAAGTTCTACACTCCATGAGAGAGCATTTTCAGTGGCAGGGCCAGGACTTCTCGGACTCCAGGAAAAGGCTTCGGACCTTCCTTAAGTTACCCCAGCACAGGCCTTTAGCTATTCCCCCAGTGTTAGATGTATTGGATGATGTGTACTCAGACTCCAGTACTTCTCCTGATTCTCTCCCTCCTGCTCCTGTCAAGCCTGACAGATATTATAGGGTTCCTGAAACTCATAAGCATCTCTTTAAGTCCCACTCAGTTGACCTAGAAACTATTTCTCAGGGGCCCAAAGGAGTGGCCACTTCCATGACCAAGAATCCTTTGCCCGCAGACAGGGAAGCTAGGTCCCTGGAGAGGTGGGGTAAAAAAGTTTATACCTCTACCACCCTTGCCATGAGGGCTCTTAACTGTCTTTTTCATATGTTTCAGTATCAGGATTTTCTGATGGATGATTTGCAGAAAAAGTTAGCCTCTCCTGAGCCTTTATATAGAAAGGCTTTGCAGGATTTGGTTCATAACATTCAGCAGGTTAGCAATCATTTTCTTCAGTGTGGTTATGATGCATTGGAAGCTTCATGTAGGGCAGCTATGACAGGGGCCATCATACGTAGACATGCTTGGTTGAAAGAACAGTCATTGCCAGACCATGTTAAAGTAAAGCTTTTAGATGCACCTCTGGAAAAAGACAAGCTATTTGGTGCTAATGCACAGGGTGTGTTGAAATCAATTGAGGAAAAGGCTAAATCAGTACAAACAGTCAAAGATTTCCTCCAGGTTCAGCCACCAAGGTTCAGCAGGAATTGGCCTTCGAAGAATTGGTCCTTTCCAGACACTGACAAGTTTCAAAGGGGAAAAAGCAGGCGTGCTCGAGGTAGAGGGCAATACCGAGGCTCCTACAGGGGCCGCCAGTGGCAACCAACTAATCAGAGAAGTGGTGCAGGGACTCCCACTGCTCCACAGGGACAATCACAATGACTTGCCTTTGACACCGCCGACCAAGGCTCAAAGAGAAGCTCCTTTAGGCGGAAAGTTATCCTTATTTTCAAAAAATTGGCACGTTTTTACAAAGGACGGATGGATTTTGAACATAATAGACAAAGGTTACAGGTTCCACTTCCATACCTTACCAACAAGACAAGGCATGCCAAACCTGCCACACAATCAAAGGGCAGAGGCACTCATACAAGTTTCAAAGCTGCTACAAATCAAAGCAATAGAAAAGGTTCCTCCTCAGGAACAAGGCCAGGGATTCTACTCAAGACTGTTAGTTGTTCCAAGAAAAGAAAAGCAATGGAGACCTATACTGGACTTGTCCGCTCTAAACACTTTTCTCATTGTGCCAAAATTCAAAATGCTGACGTTACAGCAACTTCTTCCCATGCTGGGCAAGTGGTCTTGGCTGGTTACTCTGGACCTCAAGGAGGCATACCTGCATGTCCCAATCAGACACAGTTGCAGAAGATACCTCAGATTTCTTGCAGGGTCAGAGCATTATCAATTCTCAGCATTGCCTTTTGACTTATGTACTGCGCCCAGAGCATTCACGAAATGCCTGGCATCAGTAATTGCACATTGCAGACTTCAGGGGATACAAATATACCCTTATCTGGATGACTGCCTTATACAAGCAGACAGCCAGCAACTTGGACTATGTCATTCACTTACTACAGGCTTTGGGATACACAGTCAACATTCAAAAATCAAGACTACTGCCATCCCAACAAATAATTTTTCTAGGAGCCAAACTGGACACAAACTCACAAATGGCTTTCCTCACAGAAGAAAAGCAAGAACAATTACCAGATTACTTCAAAAGCCTAGCAAAGCACACCCAGATGACTGCAAGGAAAATCCTGCAGGCCCTGGGTTTCATGGCATCTTGCATTCTCCTGATCCCTCTGGCAAGACTACACATGAGAAAATTACAATGGTACCTAAAAAGTCTATGGTCTCAACACAGCCACAACTTAGAAGCTATCATCCCACTCATTCCATGTCTACAAAAGGAATTTTTGTGGTGGGCACAAGCAAGCCAGCTAAACAAAGGCATGCCCTTCAACAGACGCCTCAGATCATGGATGGGGGGGGGGTGCACATGGAGGGCAGATGCATTCAAGGGCAATGGGCTCCCCGGGAATTGCATCTGCACATCAATCAAAAAGAGATGCTAGCAGTGATTCATGCAATCGAGGCCTTCGGGAAATTTCTTCAACAAGGTCATCTGCTAATAAAGACAGACAACACCACTGTTATGTGGTACATAAACAAGCAGGGAGGCACTCATTCTTACCCCCTTTGCAGACTAACAATGACTCTTTGGGAAAAGTCCCTGAAACTGAACATACAGTTGCAATCCCAGTTTGTTCCAGGCAAGGACAATATTCTGGCGGACAGTCTAAGCAGAAACATTATGGACCCCCACGAATGGATGTTGCATCCAGACATTTTTCACAAATAACTCATGCATGGGGAAGGCCGGACATAGACCTCTTTGCCTCACACCACAATCATCATCTGAAAAAGTTCTGCTCAAGGACACACCATCCTCAAGCCTGGAGAATAGATGCTCTCTCCTTCAGTTGGAATTCTCTAACAATCTATGCATTCCCGCCTCTGCTATTAATGACCAAGGTGTTACTGAAGATCAAAGCAGAACAACCGAAAGGCATTTTGATAGCTCCAGACTGGCCAAGACAACACTGGTACCCATTACTAAGGAGCATAACTCGCACCAAACCGTGGCCCCTGCCTCTATGGCCTCTGCTTATAACTCAGCACAATTACAGGACTGTTCATCCAAACCTGCAAACATTACAACTGACAGCTTGGAGGGTTACATGACTTCTCCCCATATTTCTCTCTCCAAAAAAGTTCAAGAGATCCTACTGGAAGCACGCAGGCCTTCTACCAGAAAAACTTATTTAGCCAAATGGAAGAGGTTCAACATCTGGAATGCCAACAAGGGTCAGGATGCATCAGTAATGAACATCCCTCAGATTCTAGAATACTTGGCAGAAATATTTCACAATGGCCTTTCATATTCTTCCATAAAAATACACGCTTCAGCAATTTCAGCAAAATACAACTGTGATCCACCTGTGTTTTCACATCCTTTGCTAAGACGGGGGATAAAGAATATCAAACCTCCAAGAAAACCACCAGTGCCTGCATGGGACCTCAATTTCGTCTTGGAAAAATTAACTCTTCCTCCTTTTGAGCCAGCAGCATCTTCAGATTTGCAATTTCTCTCCTGGAAAACAGTTTTCCTGTTGGCAATTACTTCAGCAAGAAGAGTCTCGGAGATACAGGCCCTCATGGCAGTACCCCCATTTCTCATTTTTCATCAGGACAGAGTCTCTTTAAGAACCAATCCTTCATTCATGCCAAAAGTGATATCCAGGGTTTCTCTAAACCAAGCAATTCACCTGCCTACTTTCTTTCCCAATCCTCACAATAAAGGAGAAAAACTTCTGCACACTTTGGACATATACAGACAATTGCGCTACTACTTGGATAGAACAAAGGCCAACAGAAAGTCTGACCAACTATTTGTAGCTTACGCTCCTGGAGTACAAGGGAAGGCAATTTCCAAACAAACAATTTCAAAATGTATTGGAAACTGCATCAGATTCTGCTACTCTTTCCATGGAAAAGGTGTGCCAGCCAATATCAAGCCACACTCCAGAGCTACAGCCACCTCCACAGCCTTTTTAAGAGGAGTGGCTACAAAGGACATTCTAGAAGCTGCTACATGGAGCATACATTTTCCAAGCACTACAACCTGCCTTTATATTCCAGATCCCGAGCAGGCTTTGCTTCTGCAGTCCTGCAGGGCATTTTAGCTACACCATCATTATCTTAGATCCTACCACCCCCAGCTTGGCTATGGTATTCAACCCATATGTCAGGACTGCAGTTGCATTCTTGAAGAACATAGTACAGTTTTGTACCTACCATAAATGTAGATGTCCGATAGATATGCAACTGCAGTCAGGTTTTCCCTCCCTCCTACCCCTCTGTAATTATCTTTTTGGGTTCACTCCCCCCTTTTTCATATTAGCTGGGGATAGTATTTATGGTGTATCTGTTTATTACTGTTGTGCATGTCTGGAATTTTATCCATTCTCTAAATTTAGCCTTCCTTGGAGGGCACCTGGCATCTGGGGCAAGAAACACTGAAGAAGATGGCGTCGGCTGATGCTTTTATACCCCAGCCACTCTGACGTTGGGGAGGAGGCGACATCAGCCGACGCCGGACCCAGACTTTGGAATCCGGCTGACCGAAGGGCTGCCTGAGGCAGGACAACCCATATGTCAAGACTGCAGTTGCATATCTATCGGACATCTACATTTATGGTAGGTACAAAACTGTACTTTATAGGAGCTAGACACATTGTGAATACCCTTCTAAGAATGAATTGACCAAAGGGTATCGCATGGAACTGATGATGTGGTACAAACACAGAAAACCTTAAGAAATATCTGATATCATGACCTGGTTCCCCTTTATAGTCTCGAAATGCTGAAATCTCGAATTTCAGTATCCCGAGACCATAAATGCGAATTTTTAAAATAGCGAAAGTGCATATTCCTGAATTCAAATATCTCGAATTCGCGGTTATGGCTTTACGCTTCTTTACGTCTGATGTTTTCTGTGGATGGTGTACAGTGTCGTGTGTGGGTTTAGGTGTGATTTAAGGTGTGTTTTGTAAGTGTTTTCAGTGGGAGTTTGAATGTATGTGAGTGTGTTTGTAAGCAGTATGTGGGTAGGGTAGGCAAGTGAAAGTATGAGTGTGTAAGTCTTGGATGTGTTGGTTTTGTATGTGTGATGTGTGTGTCTGTGTGCGACGGTTGTGGAATGTCCGGGTATGAGTTTGCTGTCTTTTCCTGTTTGTGCAGTCTCGGAATTAGTATATATAAGTGGGGGGGGGCGCAGCCCCCCCACATGGGCGGTGCACGGGGGGGGGGCTTGCCCTCCCCTGCTTATATGTAGTGTAGGTGTGTTGATTTGTGTTGTTGTGTTTGTGTATGTAGTGTGGGTTGGATAGTGTGTGTGGTGTGTATATGTTAATGATTTTGTATTTCGCGGTTTTGGGGTTTCTGGATTTTGAACGTTCGCCTTTATGGTTTCGAGATACTGAAATTCAAGATTTCAGTATTTCGAGGTTATAAAGGGGAACCCTTGACCTATAGGGATGTGATGACATGCATCTTTTAAATCTAATGTTACCAGAAAGTTCATATGGGGAATAAGGGTAAGGATAACAATTAGAACTTAGGCACAATTACAACTAGGTTCAATAAGAAACATCCAGAACTGGTCTTAATAATTTTCTTTCTGTGGCACCATAAATATTGTTGAATAAAATCCTTCCCCTGCAAGAGGAGGGGAGAGAGCTTCCACCACCACCAGAGACAGCATATGCTGAATGACAGCAGTGAAAGGAAGAGTTTGGTCTAGTGGGTGAGGGGGGAATCCGTTAAAAAGAAGGGAAAAACTAACACTGCCAACTGTACCCTTGATGGATTAGTCTCAGAACCCATCTGTCTAAAGCTGTCTATTGCCAAAGACAGAAATAGAGGTTCTGAGTTTGCCAGAGTGGGAGAGGGGAGGGAAGCCTGTACATGTCATTTAGACGTGTTAGACTGCCCTTTATCCTGAGGCATTGGAACTTGCCTACCATTGCTTTTTAAATGTTTGCTTAGCAGCCGTTTTCTTGGTCTGTTTATTTTGCTTTTTTTAAGATAAGTGTTTGGGGAGAGCTTTAAATTCCTTGGCAAACTTGGGGAAGGATGGCTGAAAAATCTTAAAGATCCCTAGAATTAGCTTACCTCTCTCAACACTTTTTAAGATGCTCTGCAGCAGATGGTCCAAAATAACTCTCTATCTAAAGGAAAATTCAGTTTCACTTCGAACATTTCTGGAAGGTGCAGCCAAACAAACTTCCTCATAACAGTTTCAGTGGCAGCAACCCTGGATTTGGCATCAGTAAAATCATAATCACGATTCAAACAGTGGGTAGCCACCTAAGACACAGAATCAACCAAATTATACTAAGATTGCTCCTCAGAAAAGGAACCAGATCCCACAGTATTCCTGAAGTTCTCTAAACAGGCAAGCATAAATCTTAATATCTGAGGCTGAGAGTTGAGAATCTTAAAAGCAGCTGCTACAGAAGGATATATTTTTCCCAAATTCATCAAAAGCATTCCTATCCTTGTCAGAAGGAGAGGGTTGTTTAGTGGCAGCTGGATTTACTAAAGTGATAGCTACTAGGTCTGATTTGAGATCAGCGTATAAAAATGTAAAAGGCTTAGGAGCTTTATACAGATTGGAAGAAGCACTCTGGCTGTCATGCAAGATACAAGCTGTGACAAAAAACATCCTCCAAGCTGAAAGAATAGGAGGAAATAGTCTTGAAGAAGGAGAATCCCTTAAAAGGGATTGACCAAAGCCACACTCTCCACAGAATGTTGGAGGTGTGACGAGGAAGAAAGAGGTAACTGGGAACATATTTTCTGGGAATGCAGTGAGTTGGCGGACTTTAAGGATTTCCTTCAGAATGTACTGTCAGAGATGTTGGATGGGGCAAACTGGTGTGACGAGGGAGATGATGTTTTGAGCTATGATATAGAATCGGAATTGGCTAGACATGGTAAGGCCTTGCTGTATCTAATTATAGTGGCTGCCAAAAAAAGCAATTACTAGAAAACGGAAATCAAAATCTAAACCAACTATATTAGAAGTAGTGACTATAGTAGCAGAGATAAAAACAACTGGAATTGAGATCTTAGAAAAATTTAGGAACAAACTACATAGGAAAAAATGGGAATTGTGGCAACAATACACACAGGAGAGAAATGAGGTTTAAAAGAAGGCAGGACTTAAATGAGTTATGTAATGTTTGAAACCAATTGGATAGAGTATAAGTGATGTATAATGTTTGCAACTGGGAGTGTGTTAGTAAGATTTGTGATGTAAAATGCTTGCAACTAGGATTGTGTTGGTGTGGTTTGTTTTCATTTATATAAATGTATGATTGCTTATGTTGTAATTGATGGTTTAATAAAAATGATTCTCGTTTAAAAAGGGGTGGCAGGAATTGAATCATTTATGTAATGTTGCTTAGGTTATATGATATGTAGCAATATATGTGAATCATAATGTTTGTTAATTTTAACTTGTTAATACAGTTTGATTACTTTTACATAAATGTAAATGTGCCCAAGTCACAAGTGATAATTCAGTAAAGGTGTTGCCTCACAGCAAGAGGTTCTCTGGTTCGATTCTCGGCTGGGATCCCTTCTGTGTGGAGTCTGCATGTCCTCCCTGCATTCGTGTGGGTTTTCTCTGGGTACTCCAATTTCCTCCCATGTTTCAAAGACATGTATCTGTAGTGTTTCTCTCCGGACCTCTGCTGAAAATTGGCTTTGTTCCAAATTTGACTTTCCCGGTAAAATGTTAAATAAATAAAAAAGAAAAGAAATCTGGGGAGAAAAACAGAATCCGTCCCTTCACAATAATTTTGTGGTTCAAAATCTTGAATCTCTTCAGAAAATGAAGAATATATTTTTCTTTTAATAGAAACAGCCAAACTGAATGAGTCAAGAGCCTGAACTAAAATCTGAGCTAAGCCCAATAAATCACTCCTGTCCAAAGTAACTGAGACAAGAGAAAACCTGTCTTAAGTTTTTGTTTCTTTTTGCCTGGAATATCTGAAGGAACAGATCCACTTTTGCAAGGAGAAACCTCCCTAGAGACAGGCCTGATTTCTGGCAAGGCACAGTGGTATTCTCTACCACTTTTACATGGCTGACAAGAGTGTCTCTTGCCCACCAAGGGCACTTCAACAGCCACAGAGGATATGCCTAATCCCTAGTCCATTATGGCTGAAGGAGCTACACCAGAGGGACCGAAGGAAAAAGATAAGTGGACTGAGGAACCTGTTTTGACCCCAGCAGAATCACCCATCCGTGTCTGAGGTACTTACCAGTCTGCTATGATGGCAAAGGCTGATTATTGATTTTCTTCTTTTTGTGACTAGAAGAAGGAAGAAACTATGGAACCAGTATGTTCCATTAGGTAAACTGAAACAGATGGCTGATTACATGGAAATCCTAGTAGCAGTAGATCCCATAAACAATTTAAACACTTACCCAGCCCAAAAAAGTAATATAACACAGCTGTTTACATGGGAAAAATAGTTTCATATTAGTTTTAACAATTTTTAACCACAAAAGTAGAAAAAAAATACACGTCCATTTAAAAGTAATTAAAGTTACAGGGTGTCATTTTACATTAACAGTACAATTTCTGCTATAAAAATGGAGGATTTTTCTCCTATGGGGTCTTGAACAGGTGTAGAAAGCCCTGAACTGTGAGCAACAACTTTATATCAAAAAAAAGAAAAAGAAGTAACATTTTATTTAAATTCTGTTTAAATATTTAAGTTGCAGTTATAGTGACCTGTGTGATGATGGTTCTCTGTACTTTTCTGCCTTTTTCCATGTTTTAGCCAAAAAAGTTGTCCATTTGCATTTTTAGTTTGCCCTGGGAATCTTGGTCTTGTAGCTTACTTTGCAGTTATGTGAAGACTGTGTTTGTATGTTATACTTCACTTTTATCTGCACAAGCAGAACTACTCATAAAATCTATCTGTTTGTATTTTAAACCCTGCTGGACCTTAGTCTTATAATTTATTTCACAGTTGTGGCACAACTGTTTACTACTGCCAGATTGGAGGCTTATTTAGTCATTTGTTACTTCATCTGTTGCGTGAACAGTGTTACAGGTAAGTTTCTGCATTGTCTTAAACTTGAACTGTAGTATTTCATTTATTTGCATTTATTTTCCAGGATTTTCCTCTGGGCGTAGAAGAGCCCATTTTCAGTGGAGACCCAGGGAGAAAAGCTCCACATAAAAACAGACATAAACTATACAAGAGTACCCAATTAGATACACAATTGAATACACATTTGGATACATATGTATGGGTTAACAGTTATCTACATAACAGAACAGCCAGGTTCATACACTTCAAATTAAAAATAATTAGTATAACAACTTTTGAAGATAGGTTCTCATGATCAAAATAATGAAGTAGTAAATCAACATAGATGTACATATCAATAACTTTAGCTCAGTATAGCTATCAATTTGGTATAACAATGTAGAAATAATGGCAAGTGTTTCTTTCATTAGAAGCAGAAGGGTTGTATAGCCAGTGATAGTGGAGAGCTGAGGAATCAGGTTTTGAAAGGTATGGAGCTGGTACATATGCAACACCATAGGGTGGAGAGGTATTGCCGTAGAGATGTTTTGAAAGTAGAAAGCATTTGTAATGGTCCTTATTGATTGGGGGAGGGCATTCCACTGCTTTGCTACTGTGAAGGAGTATAGCATGTGGCCTACTGGAAGGTTTGTTTTTTCATCTTTCAGGAGAAGTTCCTTCTCTGATCTAAGAGACCTATTAGGATAGGAGTGAGTGAATATAGAAGTAACAAATGGGCAGTCTGAAGGTTTGAAAATAATTTTATGTAGTAGTTAATTCTATATATGTGAGGTAATTAGGGATTTCAAGCTAGTTCAGTAAGTGTAAGGAGGAACAGTGATGGGACTTGGGAGGAGTATTTAGCATTAGTTGCAAGCTTGGCTGTTTTGTTATAACAGGTCTCAAGTTTGGATTTCATGGAGGACTGAATATTTGTAAGTAGAGGAGCACCATATGTGAGAGAAGGTAGGAGATAGGTAGAAGTAAGGGTTTGTTTGTGGAACAGATGAGGAAATATTTATGTCTTTAAAGGATGCCAAGTTTTTGATGAGTTATTTTGATGCTCTTCTGCACATGCAGGTCAAATGTCAAGTTTTCGTCTAGCATTACACCTAGTAGTTTTGTATGAGACACAACCTTGATATTAGTATTGTTTTGAGAGTGAGTAGTGATCTCTGCCCTCTATATGGGGTGGTTTTCTTGGTGGTGAATAATATGAGCTTTATTTTTTTAGGGTTAAGTGCAAGATGGTTATTGATCATCCAGGTTTCAGTAGAGGTAAAGGCGGTTTGGGTAATTTGTCATAGTTCTGGTGTGGAGTTAGCTGTGCAGATGATGACTGAATCATCAGCATATTGAATTACCAAACATTGACTGACTAGAGAGTGAATGTTGTTAGTGAAAATACTGAAAAGAGTCGCCCTAGTAGGGAGCCTTGCGGAACCCCTGTGATTGTGTTACGGAATGGGGAAAGACAGTCCTGCCATTTGGTAGCTTGTTGTCTGTTTGATAGGTAATTAGAGAACCAATTTAGGGCTTAGGGAGAGATGCCTAGCTTAGAGAGTTGTGTTAGAAGCAAGGGGTGGGAAACTGTATTGAAGGCCTTAGAGAGGTCAAGAAAGTGTGAGGATACAATTTTACCTGCATCTCGAGCTTGGTTAATTGTGTACATGTAGGATATTAGAGCTGATATGGTACAGTGGCATAGTCTGAATCCATGCTGAGTGGTGGAGAGGAGTTGGTTATAAAGCAGAAATTTTAGGAGTTGAATATGAATACGTTTTTCTAGGATCTTAGAGACAGGGGAGATAATAGCAATGGAGGGGAAATTAGAGATGTCTGTGCTGTCGCCACCTTTGTGAAGAGAAAGGATATATATTTTTTTCCAGGTGCTGGTAGCATAGCACTCCTGGATAGATCTGTAAAGAAGTGTGTTTATGGGGTAAGCAATAGATTTGGCTGCCATTTAAAGGTATCTGTAGAGTATGTTGTCGGGAGCATTAGTGCAAGGTTTGAGTTTGAGAAGCAATTTAGTTATTGTAGCAGTAGGAATAGAGAGAAAGAAAAGCTGGGTGGGTTGTGGATAACGTTCAGTGAAGGTCGATTTATAGCTGCAGGGTCAGGAGTGTAATTTAATTGAGGAAAGGAAGCAGTGAGATTAGATATGATATTGATAAAATATAAGTTGAAAATAGGGCTATTTCAGTAGGAGTTTTGTGTGGATGTGGACAGGGATTATTCTTTGAGCCTGGGTTTAGTAAGGATTTGATAGAACTCCAGAATTTCTTTGGGTTTTGTTTATGGTTCTTCTGAAGGTTTTTATAGTGTTCTTTTTTGTCTTTGATGAGTAGACTTTTTCCCGGGTTACGGAGTTGCTTAAATTATAGGAGATCGTTTGGGTTTTTTTTTTGCCTTAGTTTCCAGGATTTATCCCTAGCAGACATGACTTACTTGGTGGTCTTATTGAGCCAAATTGCTAGTTTTTATTGGTGTAGACTTGGCAAAGGAGAGGTTTTATGCAGAATATAGGCAGGTAGGTGATCATTAATACTGCTGGGTAGGATGCCTGTGGAAGAGATTTTATTTGGGTCAGAGACAAGAATCCAGTCAAGGACGGAACCACTGTTGCTATTTTTATTGGGTCTGATAGGATTGGCAATAAGCTGAGTAAAGTTAAATAAGTTGATAGTGGAGGATGGGGAGCGGTGAGAGAGATCTAGCCAATTTATGTTCACATCACCCAGAGTAATAGTTTCATTGATTGTTTTTTGAAGTCCAGACAATAATTTCTTCTAATATAGGTATGTTATTACCTGTAGAGATGTATAAGGCTATGATGCAGAGATTCTTACAGTTATTAATTTTTAGCAGACTTTATCAGAAAATTCAGAATTTTCTACTTTCAGTAAAATTTCAATAGTGAGAGTATTATTTTTTTCTGCTCCAGGATTTGTGCTTCATTGCTTTTACAGTGTTGATATTCCAGTTTTGCTTCTAGTTTTGTATTATGCTTATCAGTTACCTGCTTAAAGTTGCCTTCTAATGCCTTCTCTTCCTGCTTAAAGTTGCCTTCTAATGCCTTCTCTTTCCCTGGTTCTTTGTGCCTGCCCTAGCCCTACTGAGATATTAAGCAACAGTTTCTGAAATACTAACCTGCGTGGGGTCACTGACATACAGCTCAGAGAAGTTGCATTCAGTGCCTTTCAGTTCCCCTGTTCATTTTGTCTGCACCCCCCCACCCAGAGTTTCTGAAAGAGCACCATTTATGTCTTTATTTAATTGGATCCCTCTCTAGCTGGCTAACCCTCCCACCCTTTTCCCTGTTGTGGTTTAATAAGGCTGCTTTGTCCCTGTCCTCCATCCCGTATGGTAGTCTGATTTCCAAAGTCACTCCCCTCCCCTCTTTCATTGTTATTCTCTGTTGTATAAGCTACCTAAGCATTCTTCCCACCCATTTTTTCCATAGATTTATGACATTGAGTGCCCACCCAGCAAACCAGGTATTGCTCTTCAGTAAACCTCTTTACTACGTATTGTCTCCTGCTTATTTTCCCACCTTGGCTTGCAGGCCTGTGTTCCAGAATGGTTTACATGTATCCAGTGCCATCCAGGAATTGCTCTTCACTAAACCTCCTTTACTACATATAGTCTGCTGCACGTTTTCCCAGCTTGGCTTCCAGGCCTATGTTCCAGAATGGTTTACTGGTATCCAGTGCCGTCTAGGAGTAGTTAAGTTTTTTTGATTGCTAAATTGCACTTGCTTAACTTATTTTGAGCAATCGCTACTGTTTCTTACTTTTATTTGTGCATTTCAGTGTATTTTTGTAAAAAAGAAAATTACTCTTCGTCTCACTGTTACTGTGGTAAGACTGTCATGAAATTGCCTTCAGCAATGGATTTCCAGACAGTTATTTTAAATAGTTTGTGGTAGCATTGCACTTGTGGGTCTTCTAATGTGTTCTTAGATTAGGAGGACTGGTTTTTATTCATTTTGTGGCAGGAGGTGTGAGCCTGGTCTATCTGAGTTGGGAAACGCATAAAAGGGCTTATAGTGAAGTCATTTTATTGGCCAGATGACTCATTAGTTAGTTTTCTGTTGATGTTCATCGTGTTACACTGCTGCAGACATCACACTTGGGTTATCCTGCCGTCAGGCGGTCCCGCAGTTGGCCAGAGTTCCAAAGTCTTGGTCTGGCGTCGGTTGCTGTCACTTCTTCCCTGACGTCAGTGCGCCAGGGGTATATAAGAGGCATCCGATGCCATTTTCTTCAGTCTTTCTTGCCGAGCAGTGCCCGAAGCAGAAGCAGTTCACAAGTGCCGGTCGGCCGATTCCTGAGATTTTCAAATTGAATTTCAGACCGAAGTCTTCAATAAAGCTAAGTACCCCGTTGGGGAACCTTTTCTTGCCTCAGTCCGATGTCAGAAAAAGTTAACAATTGCATTTCTTGTGGGAAGCAAATACCTCATAAGGACTTTCATTCTTATTGTATTCCTTGCCTAGGCCCAGACCACGACGTCACAGGTTGTCGGTTTTGTGCTAGGTTTAACAAACAAACTATTAAACGTCGGTTTGACTTCGCCCGACATTATTTTGGTAGGAAATTTAACCATGCCGTCGGAGCAACCGACGACTGGAATGCATAAAAAAAGCAACGATAAGGACAGGCAACCGAGACCCAAACCAGACTCTGAGGCCTCTGCTAGGCCAGTCGCCGGTTCTCCGGTTTTCAGTGAGGCGCCTATGCAGCCCCTGACGACCGCTGATTTAGAACCCCAGCCGGCATCCGATTCCCAAGCGGAGATTGCTAGGCCTCCACAACCTTCACCTTTAGGCCCTTCCGACTCCATGGCTGAAGGAGATTCTGGTGCAGTTGAAATGCCTTCAGTTGCAGAAGGTGTCTTCAGACTGACTACACTCACTATTAAATCCTATGCAAAGTGGAAAACCCGTTTAAAAACAAAGAAGACTGTACAGCAGTCTCCAGTACAAGGCCCCATACCTAAGAAACAGATGCTTAAGATGGCTGAAGATTTAATTACCCTAATCAGGGGTTCCCATCCACCTCCTGATAAAAGGCCAAGACAGGAGGAGGACTATGCTTCCTCTAACCAGGATTCAATTTCCTCAGATTCTTCTGAGGAACAGGAATATTCCTTTCCCCCTTATGAAGACTCTGATGCTGAAGAGTCTATCCCTTCAGCTTCTCCCCCAGAAGACTACTCTTTTGAGGAAACTTTACATACCATGAGGGAACATTTCCACTGGGAAGGCCAGGATTACTCTTCTAAGAAAAGGCTCCGAGAGTTCCTTTTACTACCCCAGCACAGACCACTTGCTATTCCACCCGTGTTAGACATTGTGGATGATGTTTATTCAGAATCTAGCCTTAACCCAGATTCACTACCTCCTGCACCAGCCAAACCATATAGATACTACAGAGTCCCTGACTCACACAAATTCCTTTATAAAAGCCCTGTTGCTGACCCAGAAACCATTTCCCAGGGTTCCAAAGGGTTAAGGCCTCTATTGCTAAAAATCCTGTACCCTCTGAAAGGGATTCTAGAGCACTAGACAGATGGGGAAAGAAAGTATATACCTTAGCTACTCCAGCTATGAGGGCCTTAAATTGCCAGTTTCACATGCTGAAATATCAACAATATTTGATGTCTCAGTTAAAACAAAAAATGATCACACATACAGAACAGCCTGATTACACGAAAATGCAAGATTTGTTGCATGCAGCTGAACAAGTGGGAAAACATACTTTGCAATGTGAATTTGATTCATTGGAAGCTTCTTGTAGAGCAGCAGTGACAGGGTCTGTCATACGTAGGCATGCTTGGTTAAAAGAACAAACTTCACCTGATCATGTTAAAGCAAAGTTATTGGATGCACCTTTACAGCAGGATGTTTTATTTGGTGTAAAAGCAGAAGAGGTTTTAAAGAAAATGGAGGATTAGGCAAAATCTATGCAGACGGTCAAGGATTTTTTACAGGTTCATCCTCCTCGTTTCAGCAGAAATTGGCCAACCAAAAACTGGTCCTTTCCAGCTTCTGCCAGACCACAGAGGGGCAAATACAGATGCCCAAGGGGCAGAGGTCAGTCACAAGGCTCTTACCAGCCTCGACAATGGGGTGCCATAACCCAAAAAGCAGGGGAAGACAGGTCTCAAACTATCAGAAGACAAACACAATGACTTACCCCTCAGACTACCAAGCAAATCCCTCTTGGCAGCTCCCTTGGGGGGAAAACTAGCACTTTTTGCAGACAATCACAAAAGACAAATGTGTCCTAAATATTGTATCTCAAGGATACAGATTCCACTTTCACACTTTACCAAAGAAAAAAGGAATGCCAAACCTGCCACCAAATCAATGGGCAGAGGCTCAAAAGCAAATTTCAGCTCTCATGGACATGAGAGCCATTCAACAGGTTCCTACACAGGAGCAAGGACAAGGATTTTACTCGAGACTCTTTCTAGTTCCCCGAAAAGACAAAGCCTGGAGACCCATTCTGGACCTCTCAATTCTAAACGCATATCTGGAAGTACCCAAATTCAAGATGCTAACACTACAGCAACTTCTTCCCATGCTGGGCAAGAAGGCTTGGCTAGTAACGTTGGACCTCAAGGAGGCATACCTGCATGTCCCTATCAGACAAAATAGCAGAAGATACCTCCGATTTATAGCAGGTTCAACCCATTACCAATTCTCTGCACTGCCCTTTGGCTTATCTACTGTGCCCAGGGTCTTCACAAAATGCCTGGCACCAGTAATTGCATACTGCAGACAAAGAGGAATTCAAATATATCCATACCTGGATGACTGCCTTATTCAAGCAGAAAGCAAGGACATTCTTTTAAAGCATCTGGTGTTTGTCAAAAACCTATTAAGTTGCCTAGGGTACACAGTAAACGAAAAGAAGTCAAAACTAGTGTCCTCACAAGACATAATATTCCTGGGTGCCAGCTTAAATACAACGGCCCAGATGGGCTTATCTCACGCCAGACAAGCAAGGACAAATGACTCAATACTTCAAAATGATGGCAACAAAGACCCAACTCCCTGCAAGAAAAATTCTGCAGGCCTTGGGATTCATGGCATCTTGCATACTACTAATACCATTTGCAAAACTGCATATGAGGAAATTACAATGGTATCTGAAAAGCGTATGGACTCAACACAGCCACAGCTTGGAAACAATAATTCCACTCATTCCCTGCTTTCAACAGGAGTTTTTATGGTGGGCTCAGGCATGTCACCTCAACAAGGGTCAGCCTTTTACCTTACCCACAGCCAGGTAAACTGTAACAACAGATGCATCGGATTATGCCTGGGGAGCGCACATGGCAGGACAGTGTATTCAGGGCAAATGGCCTGCAGATCAAAGGCATCTACATATCAATCAAAAACAGATGCTAACTGTACAAAATGCCCTAACAGCTTTCAAGGACCTCCTACATCCAGGACAGCTCCTAATAAAGACGGACAACACCACAGTGATGTGGTACATAAACAAGTAAGGGGGTCACACATTCCTACCCCTTATGCAGACAAGCAATGACCTTGTGAACACAGCACTGACATACCAAGTTCAACTACAAGCACAATTCCTGCCAGGAAAGAAAAACACATTGGGAGACAATCTAAGCAGAAACATCATAGATCCTCACGAGTGGAAACTAGATCCACAAGTATTCGCAATGATAACTCAAAAATGGGGGAGCCCAGACATAGATCTGTTTGCTTCCCCCCAAAACTACCAACTACGGAAATTCTGCACAAGGACATACCACACACTAACTTGGAAAGTGGACACCCTCTCATTCAGTTGGAAAACATTGACAGTGTATGCCTTTCTTCCACTGCCTTTTCTGGCAAAGGTGCTGCTGAAAGCCAGATTAGAGAGGCCACAAATGATACTCATTGCTCCAGACTGGCCATGCCAACACTGGTATCCAATGCTAAGGAACATGGCTCAAGGCCCACCATGGATTTTACCTCCAATTCCTCACCTGCTCACTCAGCAAAACAATCAGATTCTACACAGCCAGCTCAAGACTTTAAATCTGACTGCATGGCAAATTACCTAAACAACCAGTCAACACTTCTCTCTAAAGCTGTGATGGATGTCATTCTGGAGGCCAGGAGGCCCAGCACCAGGAAAGCCTGTTCAGACAAATGGAAAAGATTCTGCGCCTGGAACCAGGCTAAAGGCCAAAATCCCCTTGTCCCAAATATTCCTCAGATTCTTCAATATTTAACAGAGATGTTGTACAAAGGACTTTCCTTTTCATCTATTAAGATCCACGCCTCAGCTGTTTCTGCTCAATACAACACGGATCCTTCTATATTTTCATATCCATTACTAAGACAGTTCCTCAGAGGGGCTAAGAACATTAGACCGCCCCGGAGAGCACCAACACCAACTTGGGATCTCAACTTTGTTTTGGAAAAACTTTACACTACCGCCCTTTGAAGCAGCTTTTACAGCTGATCTACAGTTTCTATCATGGAAAACTGCCCTGCTGCTAGCAATAACTTCAGCACGAAGAGTCTCAGAGCTACAGGCCCTAATGGCAGTGGAGCCTTTCATCATTTTTCATCAAGACAGAGTCTCTTTATGAACTAACCCTTCCTTTATGCCAAAGGTGGTATCCAGTGTGGCCCTAAATCAAACCAGTCATTTGCCCACCTTTTATCCAAACCCCCAGAACAAAAGGGGAAAGGCTCCTACACTCTTTGGACATTCACAGGCAATTACATTACTACTTGGATAAAACTAAGGCTTTCAGAAAATCTGACCAGCTCTTTGTATCCTATGCTGCAGGATCACAAGGAAAGGCTATCTCAAAACAGACCATTTCAAAATGGATAGGACATTGTATCCATTTCTGCTACACACACCATGGGAAACCTGTACCTGGTAACATCAGGCCACATTCCACCAGGGCTACAGCAACATCAACAGCCTGCAACTTAAGAGTTCAGTGCACACCTTCACTAAGCACGATCACTTACCTCTATACTCTAAAACCAGAGCTGGCTTTGCCACTGCAGTTCTGCAGGGCCTACTAGCCTCTCCAAACCCTGTTTAGTTCCACCACCCATCCTTAGCTTTGGGATTCAACCCGTGTGTGATGACTGCAGCAGTGTAACACGATGAACATAGTACAGTTTTGTACCTACCATAAATGTAGATGTTCCAGTGATCACACTGCTGCAGTCCAGGTTACCCTCCCTCCATCCCCTCTGACCTAGCTGAACTTTTCTATACCTTTTCTATCCTGTACAACCTTTGTGGTGTATTTGCTTGTTACTGAAGGTATTCCTTTTATTCCTTTTACATGTTTTATTAGCAATATGTATTGCCTACCTACTTGGGGGCACCTGACATCTGGGGCAAGAAAAACTGAAGAAAATGGCATTGGATGCCTCTTGTATACCCCTGGCCCACTGATGTCAGGGAAGAAGCGACAGCAACCGACGCCGGACCAAGACTTTGGAACTCTGGCTGACTGCGGGACCGCCTGATGGCAGGATAACCCAAGTGTGATGACTGCAGCAGTGTGAACACTCGAACATCTACATTTATGGTAGGTACAAAACTGTACTTTTCTTTGCTTTTATAAATTTTAAGCATTTGCCCTGAGCGTCACACTGTGCAGGAGCAATTAGCAGTGCCCTGTACTGTTGCAAACATCTAGAAAGCAAATTTTCCCTATATAACATTCCATAAAACTGTACTTTGTAAAGCAGTAAATATAGAGCAAATACCTTGCTTGTTGACAAGCTTGGAACATCTAATTGGGTGTTGAGTGGCAATACATAGTAGAATTCATTATAGGGTGAGCATTAAAGTTAGTAGAACTTAGAACTGTATAGCGAAATCTGCCCCAATAAAGCACTCTTATTAGTTTGCACCTACAAAGCACCCATAATAACCTTCTAACCTCAATACACCATCCTCTTGTAGCTCACCAATCAAAGGAATGGACAGCATGGACATGCAGTTTCCTAACTTATCTGTAGCCATCTTGGTGGATATTGGCATCTTGACACAATGTACCAGTTGTTTCATGTTTACCGACAACTACTTAATCCTTAAAGAAACAGACATAGTATGGAAGAGGTATATTTACACAGTTACCCTGGAGGCTAAACTCATGCATGCAAGCACACATCAGGTTGTTGAAACCATGCACACAACACCCACCTCACATAGCATACAGCACACAAGTAGACTAATAACATATGCTGAGGCACTTAAAAAACAATCTTCCTAAACAACAAAGATTACCTAGATCACCTTTCGGCAAAGCTATGCCTTAGCAAATCCAAAGAAAGGCACTTGGAAAAAAAAAAAAAGACCACAGATACATTCGCTCTCAATGGACCCCCAAACACTAAGCGCCTAAGGTAAGCAAACACAATTCCCAGGACTCTCATCATAGATAACATCATTATAAGACATACTGATGCTCCTCTAATCAGGCTAAACAATGAGAAAATAATAGTTAGTTGCTTACCTGGAGCCAGGATTTGCCAAATCAGGCATGCACTCATGTCATTAAGCCACAAGTACCAGTATGATTCCAACATAGTCCATGTAGGTGTAAACGACCTGAGGCATACCTCCCTGGACTATATGAAGAGAGACATTATGGAGGTTTCAGACTGTGTCCCAGGCTGGTATGAGCCTGGCATTGAACAGCATACTGCCATCAGTGACGATAGTGCCACAGTATGAGCAAAAGATAATTGATTTGAACAATTGACTAACTTTCTGGTGTCATTCTAAGGGGATCCAATGTTTGTCAGTTTGAGAGGACATGGTTAACAGATGCCAAGGATAGTCCACACTTGTTCCCTCTAGGCTTTTGATTATTGGCTAAAACTTTATCCACTCCAATATTGCCTTTTTAGGCAATGCCAAATTGATAAACCTACTGTAATAACAAAATCAACTCAACTGAACCTCAAGGTGTTACTGCTCAATGCCAGAAGGCAAAATTAAAACTACACTGCCTCAAGCCCTCTGCACATTTGAGAATGTAGACATCTGTGAAGGTACTGAGACATGGTTTAAAACAGCAGAAAGTACCCTGGCAATGCAAATTTCAGTGTCTTCCACACTTTTAGACCAGTAGCTGTGCAGACAAGGGCTAAAGGTCGAGGTATCTTAATATGCATCAATAACAAGCGTACCTCTAGGGTTGGTCAAACAGGATGACATGCTGGAGTTCCTCTGCATGCAGATCACAGTAGAAAAAAATCCTGTAACGTATCCTAGCCAGCTGTAGGTCACCCTCCATTTCCCAATAAGCCTCCAGTGCATACTTAGACCTACTGGAGACACTTCCAACCTGACACCTTACTCATGGGAGACTTTAATTACGAAGGACAGGAGGGAGGGGCTGGGAATCCTCCACAGCCGCAAATCTACAGGCACAGAGATGCAGAGATTCCTGGACTTCATAAATACAAACATTCTTGACCAAACAGTGAATATGTCCACTAGAGGCTCCAATATACCGGATATTTTACTCACAAGTACAGGAGACTGCTGCCCCCGCCAGTGTTTTGCCCTTTCTGGCATAAAAAAAGGGGTAATGAGATTACTCAGACAAACCATTCAGTGAAAACTGCATAAAAAAAGCCGAGCTAGAGTTTTCATTGTGTGATACCTTAAACCTCCTGTAGTGGAGGGCCATGGAATATATGCTGATGACCCCTTAACAACATCAGTGTTCAGCTACATGGGCTCTGAATCTCCTTGACATTTTCCTTTTTTAAGCCTTTATAGTTACATTTAGGACAATAAAGCCAAACCTAACTAGCTGTGGCACACGTTTCGGCCTTTTTATTGACCTCTTTAGTGGATAGTTTGGCTATACTTCCGAAACACAGGGTCTTTTAAACCCAGCTGATGCTTGTAAAGGTTGTGGTGCCTGCAAAATATCCCAAGTAACATACAAAACAAAAAGTAAAAAGGTCACACAGACAGACTATTCAGTAAAAAACTGCAAGAAAAGCTCAGCCAAGCTGAAATTTTCACAGTGTAGTACCTTAAACCTCCTGTAATGGAGTCCCATGGGATATACACACATCACTCCTTAAGAACATTAACTGTTTCACCTAAATTGCGTTTGGATGTCCATGACTTTTTATGTATTTATTTTTTTACATTTTCAGTCTTTATGCTTAGATTAAGGCCAGTAAAACCTGTGAAGATTGGGTGGAGATAGATGAAGGCTGCCAGCCTAGCCAGATAGAATTTTGGAGATAATTCTGTCATCTGTAAATATTAATATAAACCACAGGCTTGTTGTCTTAAATGGTAAAAATAGTGTTACATGTGGAACTGGGAAAAATGCAACAAAAGTGCACTCTGCTGATCAAGTAAAGCATGTTGTGACCCTTTGATGTTAGGACTCGGAGCCAGTGAGTCTAGAGTGGGGTATCCTGCCTGTTGTTTTAAGGCCAGAGTTAATGGCCAGAATTTGCATGCATAAATGTTTTTTATTGTTCTGGTTTCTGCCCAGAGCTGAAGAATGTAAATGTAGTTTCTGTTAGCCTGGGCACCCAGGGAAGTGTGAAGAATGATGTAATGTGAACCAGGAATGTGATTTTAAAAACAGAGAGAATTGAGCATTTTTGTCTTAACCATCCAACTTATCAGCACTGTCTTGCTCTATATGTAAGTTTATCATAGACTTGTGTTTTCTCTTAGAAATAGCTAGAAACTAGAATGATTAGACTGTTTTTCTATGATGTCAGAACTGTACTACTGAATTATTTTAAGTATTTTCTCTGTGATTTCTGAACTCTTGATTAGCACTGTGTAGTAAAAGTATTGTCTTGTGTTTTGACTATTTGTTGTTAAATATTTTTAAACCCTTTCAACTGTGGCTGTTTTTGTAGAGATAATTTAAGCTCTTTAGAGTACTTGCATGCCTTTGGTAAAATTGTTCAAAGCCACTCCAATAGCTTTAGCCTGGGGCTGTACTACCAATTTGATAGTAATATTGCACAGTAATAATTGGACACCCTTTTAAGGGCCTTTGAGTAGCTGATAAATATTAGTGGGTGGTGGCAGCTGGTACTACTGTATAGTCTGGGAAAAAGGGGCACAGCTGGAGAACCTGTGTCAGCCTTCCCCAGGAGTGTCTTTGTGGTTGTATAAACTCTTCTCAAAGTGAGAGTGTGTGTGTGTGTGTGTCTGTGTGTGTGTCGGCTACTTGGGCAAGGACACAAAGCACTGGTTGGACAGAGAGAGGGTGCTGGAGGTTTTAGCTTGCCCAGTAGGCTGAGATCTGGACTGTATAGTTGTGCCATTGGGGAGACATATTTGGGACCTGGAGAGCAAGGAAGTGACCAGCCCTGGACTGACTGTGATCTCTGTGTGCTCTTAAGGGAAATTGCACTTTACTGTGTGTATTTGTTATCCTTTCCTCCTATATGAGACGCCCCTCACTGGTGCTAGTGTTTGAGGATTGAGGCTCTTTGATTGCTGGGCCAGGGCACGGGCGTCACAAAGCCAAACACCACTATCTGTGAAAATTCATGTTTCGGCCTTTTTATTGACCTCATCAGCGCAGCATAAGTGTATAGTTTGGATATACTTCAGAAATGCAGAGTCTTTAAACCCAACTGATGCTCATAAAGATTAAGGTGCCTGAAAATTATCCCTAGTAACATCCAAACCAAAGAGTAAAAAGGCCACACATTCAAACTCTTCAGTAAAAACTGCAAGGAAAATCCAGCCAAACAAGAGGTTTCACTGTATGATACCTTAAACCTTCTGCAATGGAGGCCCATGGAATGGTAAGATCTGACCATAAAGCTGTCTCCCTCAAAATCTAAATCAACTCTGTAACCCCAGTAAAGCCAGCAACCATTAAGATACCTTTTATGAAGTGATAGCTTGTAAAAATTCAGTGCCCCTCCAAACCCCAAGAACACAGCAGCCTACTCTGGATTGCTCTCAGACACTGTTACAACCATGTTAGTGGATGTATAGAGGCTGCTGTACCTACCAGGAGTATGCCTAGAACTAGCCCTAGAAACAAAGCACCCTGGTGGTATCTCAGATTAAACAGAGTATATAACAAAAGGAAAAAATATGGCAAAAATCAGGAAGGGTAATTCTCATTAAGATAAAAACTCTCTCATCAAATTAAATAGGCAACTAAGAGTACTAAGTAGTTCAAATGTAGCCAGTGTTGAGGTTAAGATAGCCTCCTAAGTTAAAAATAACCAAGATACCTTCTTCAGCTATGTCTGAAATCTCAGAGGCAGCACACAGCACTATGCCTAACTGGTGGTTAGTGGTGCCATATTCACCAAGCCTGACGATTATAGTGAACCTGTTAGTGGACTAATTCAGTTCTAGCTTTACCCCATCTCACCCCCAACTGTCCTCTTAAGAAGTAATCTCAGTCTTAACCCCTCCACTGTAACTATTGAGTATGTACTGTCTGTCTGTGCTTGCTAAAGCCAAGAACGTAGCCTCAGTGGGCCCCAGCAACATCCCGGGATGTCTCTTGAACAGTTTGAAATATCCCTGGAGTCACTATGTAACTATTGTGTTAAAACAAGCTTTGTGCCATGCGAATGGAGGACTGCAACCATTCATCCCCCTTCGTAAGTGACAACCTTCATCAGATCCAGGAAACTAGACTCATTAGCCTGACTAGTCTTCTTTGCAAAGTCATGGAATGAATTACAGTGGAAATTATTAACAAGGACATATGAGTCACTGCATCCTTCCCAGTTTGGCTTCGTCAAAGGAAGGTCAAGCTTACCGAACCTGGTGGACTTCTTGAGAAGGTCACTAAGGCAATGGATGAGAAGGAAGCAGTACATACTGCCTACCTAGATCTGGCTAAAGTATTTAATACAATACCCCACTCAAGCATAGTCAACAAATGTAAGGAACCAAGATGTTAGGATCGGTGAGACCTGTGCTGGGCCCACTCCTCTTTGGCATCTACTTCTTGGAGGTGAAAGCCAGTGTCAAAGACCTCTGGCTGACCAACTTCACAGATGATTGGAAACTGAGAGCAGGCATTGAATTCCCCCAAGATGATAACACAGACAAATGCTTGGTGCCAAAGCCATGGCTTAAAACTCAATACCAAGAAATGCATTATAGTACCTTTTGGGAAGTCGACAACCTCGGTTAACTATGTCATCAGTAAAACACCCCCAAAAGTTGATTCAGTAGTCAGGGATCTGGGAACTCATACAGATAGTAACCCAACCTTTGGTCAACTTATGTGCAGGATAGAAAGAAAATCATTTTATGTTATTCAGCTTGTAAGTAAGGGCACAGCATCTAGGTCCAGAAAGGTCTGAACTCGGTCTATATCAAACCCATTGTAGAGTATAATGCCCCCTTCTGTATGTATTTGACCAGACACATGCAGTAGCTGCAACATCCAAAGTTTCTTCGCAAAAAGAATACCAGGACTTAACACAGTGCCCTATGCTGATTGCCTCAAAGCCCAGTCTGTCTTCTCTGTAGCATACAGACCTCTGAGAGGTGATGTTTGCCTCATGTACAGTGCATCCTAGGATCCTCTCTTGATGAATATTTTGCACATCCACAAAACAAACAGTATCAGAACGGCTAGATCAAAAGACCTAAATTTTGCTTGGAACATAAATAGGGCATATTAGAGAGACAGATATGTTTCTCAGAGAATTCCTATTCACTGGACTGGCTCCCCATTAATGTTAAAAAGAATTCCTTTCTAAAGATGTTTAAGCAGAACTTTGACCAATGGATGGGTAATCAGAAATTCAACCCTGGTCTCTCGCCTGTCTCTCTGATGGACAGAAGCAGTCAGTAAATCATCCTCTGTATAAATCAATTTGTGGGTTTCATTTGGGTTGCATTGCTAGACTTGTAAGGTTCTTAGTGGTTGTTGGCCTAGTATACACCTGTGAACCTATGAACTTGTCTGCCCAGCATTAAAACAATGTTAGCCAACCGTCAATACTTGAAAGCCTGTAAGAGGAGTACTCTTCAGTAACAGGAAAGCTGTAAGGGACTTGGCACCCAAATCTGACTTTTTAGTCAGCTTAGCTTGAGCTAATGGTTTGGATACTTGGAAGGTGCCCTGATCATTTGGAAGCTGGCCAGCTTTTTTTATCCTTAATTAAGGTTATTGAGTCAGTGATTCATGTGTTGAACCAGCACAATCTGCATACAATATGCAAATGCAGGCAGACACCCACATTCATATGGCTTGCATTTTGTAATGTGAATTTGTGTTCGAGTACACTTGCATGAAAGCTAAACAAACCAGCTTACTACACATATTCAGAGCACCATGAACCTCCACAGAACTACCTACAGATCAAGATAGTGCTGCTGTTCCTCCTAAAACTGCTGCCCAGATATCCAGTAAAGCTTTCACTCCATAATCTGTCATACAAAATGGCGGTGTGCCTCTAAAAATATTACAGTTTGGCAAATTAGGTCAGGTTGCACATAACTTCCTGAGGAGATTTCCAGACTGTTGCAGCTTCAGCTAGTGCCCAGTGCAAGACACCTGCATTGTATGTGAAGGAGAGCATGATTATGCTCTGTCATTTTAAGCCAGCAAAAGAAGCAGTGACTGAGCCACTGTGACTGTGCCTTCAAAAAAAGCAGATTCTAGTATGACCTGGCTAAGGTTCTGACCTTGGACCTGGGCATTTCCAGGATGGGGAACCAATGCAGGCATCATTATTATTATATATTTCCATCTACAGCACCACCATGAATGGTATTTGAAGTGGACAGCACTGTTTTTTTTTTAAATCCTGTTTTATGTTTGAGACCATTCGTGCTACTGCAGGTATTTCTCAAGATCAGATTAGACAATATGTGTAGGCCACTTTGTGGAGCTATGATGCAATGTGCAGGTGAGGGTGGCAGTTATGAAGTACCCTGACTAAATGTAATGTATGCTTCTGCTGGGTTATGTTATGGGCTTGCATTTGTTTTATTATTAATGTATACATTTTTTTGCATTTTTGTATATAAAATAGATCGACTGCTTAATGATTCATAGCTGCTGTTGGATATGTAATTGTAGGATATATTTTATATCCAAAATATGTATTATTTAAGCATTTAATGTATAGAGACACACACACAAAAGAAATGAATTTCATGCAGACAAACACTAAAAAATGCAAAGGTAAAGTCTCTCACACGTGAAGAAACTCTGATACACATCCATATACTTGCAGAGGTGCAAACTGACTCTGTCACGCTTATGCACATATTCATGCACATGTACATGCAGAGCAATTACAGACACTTCCTTGAATGTCTACACCTCATGACTCGTATTGATCAAATGAATGAAAAAAAAATGCAGTACAAAGCAGTGTAGCTCCCCTCCCAACATTCTTCTTCGCTATCTGTATTTTTTTTAGAATTTGTTTGATTTTGCCTCATATTTTTGCTTTGGCTGTCAAAAAATCATTTGCTTCTTTTTTTAGTTTATTTTCATATGCTCGCTAAATGCAGGGGGAAAGTAAAACAGCAACTCCTTATAACTGATATTGCAGTTACTTTTGTTGTATTTTTTTTCTTCAGTGTTATTTTATTCGTTTAATAATGCACTCTCTAAACGTTCGTATTTAGTAAGTGAAAACGACATAGTGGCTGTTTTCTAAGCTCAGTAATGCCTTCTGGGGGGGGGAGGGGCATTATCTGGTAAATAATAGACCTTCCAGAGGTGGATTGACTGTCTGGCTTTTTTGTTGGGCCTCACACCATCCCTGGGCGGTCCATTATTTCCACATTAACTCCAACCCGTATGGAATTATTGTTTGCTTAAGGCATATTCCATTTAAAAGTATGTTAAATTAATATTGATCTGTTTTTATGCCATTGATTATAATCTGTAAGAGAATCTTTTCACCCCAGCTCACATCTCTAAATGTGCAGTGCACCCTTTGGCTAAACTTGTTAACAAAGCGTGAATAAGTAAATATCTGTGGTCTGAAAAGCTGCCGTATCATATCTCGTATTGAGTGTATTAGCAAACTGCTAATGCTCGTAAGAGCGAACACAGACAAAGCAATCATTTTCCATTAAACTGTAAAATAATCAAACTTCAAAAAAATGAAACATTTTTTTTTTTTTGCAAGGGGGTAAGCTCCCTCCCACACCCCCTGAAAGCTATATATGCTAACTCTCAGATTGCACAACAGCAGAATAAGGGCAAATTCCCTTACCTCGCTGCAGAGCAATCCAATGCAAAAGGCTGCTGGAAGAAACTCCATTTAACAGAATATTCGCATACACAAGCATTCACTTTACAGTACTAAAAGTGTTTGCTCTTGTCAACTCTAATCCTGTTGTTATATCTCATCTCCTATTATACCACTTCATATCTGGAGCATTTCTCCCCGGGCCTCCGCTGAAAACAGGCTCTGTGGAACCTAGTCGGACATTCCCGGTCAACAAATGTTAAATAAATAAAAAAATAAAAAAATATATACTTTGTCATACAGTGCAATAACATGTAGTGGCTTGAACTCTAGTTAATTTTGCCAGCCTGATATACTGAAGAACTTTTCTCCAAAGTGCCTGTCCTTTTTGAAATAAATGTACAGCTCCACTCAGCTTAATTTTTTCAGGTAGTGGATTTAATTTTGTACAGTTCTCTTGGAAAATTAAGTTGTTACTCTGTTGTTTCTGTGTAAAATTTGTCATTAATTGTACCTGTTTGTGTCTCACTTTTTAGTAATGTTATTTATTTTTAGACGTTTCAATATGAAGTCCTATCTGATGTCTTTATAGACTCATATTAAGCCCCTTTTCAGAAGTGTATAATTAAAGGAAAATTGACTTAAACTGTTTCGTATATGCTGATACTTAGATTCTCCATTCTCTATGTTTTCTCAGGTATGAGCTTGTGAACATGCTCTAGTCAATGGGAATAAAGGTATAAGAAATATTTCTGTTTTGTTTAGTTCCTTTGTATCCTTAAGTCATTCCCTTCAGTTATGTATTAAGTCCTTCCCTAAGGTAATGTATGTATTGCTAGAGGCAGGTGTGCCATTTGTTACCTCAAGAGAGGTGTTCCCTGAAGCTGGTTTCTGTCATTGGGTTTTATTCCAGAATATTTCGCACATGGGGAAAGACTTATTGCTAAGTCATAGACATTCTATGAGTGCTTGTGAAGCTGGCTTGGCATCTTGCCTCAAGGATGTATTGTTTTGGATGCATATAATCTCTTCTCTCTGGAAGTATTCAATGGTGTAGCAAAAAAAATATTATTTCATATGTATTTTAATGGCAAAAACGTGAGTATGAGCTCACTTACTCTGCAGTAAAAAAAAAAAGACATTCAATCATTTAACCTTCACTATTGAAATTACATTATTATTATTAGTGTTATCATCATCATGACTCAATAAGGTGTTAAGAATATTACTTGCTTCCTAAGTCATTTATGTCCATAAACACATTGTTTTCTACACTGCTTATAAATAATATTTGCATTGCTAGGAATAAAACATCCCCTTTCAGATGAAGTTCTCTGAAAGCACAGTAAAGTTCTTCCCATCCATCTATCCATTTTGAAAATCTCTTGTACTGTTGAAGGTGACAGTGATAGTAAAATAAAGCAGGGCAGAGCAGGCTTCAGTGTGCCCAACCTAGTTTTATTTGTAAGCAGGCTAAAATATATCATCTGTCCATACCTTGAGCCTGCTTCTGGTAGTTGATTTGTGGTATATATTCTGTGGGAAGCAGGCAATGGGCATCCTCAAAAAGTGCTCAAACCACAGCAGCTGCCTCCTCTCAACACAAAGAATAAATAGTACTTTCTTGTGGATGGTGAACTCTGCTCTCTGCAGGGAAGTGTCATTTCTGTCCCTTGCTTCCATGATTTCTTCTTCTTTTCATGTACTATCCAAAGCTTATGCCCATAAGGGAAGATGGGTGCACATACTGACCAGTAAGATTTGAGCTTTGTCCTTTTTCTTAGTTCTTACTTTACAGACACCCACAGTTTGGTATAAGTCCTGTAATACTGCAGTCATACAATGTTCAGTGATCCCCTTTACATTCACTGATGAGGAAGACCCCAAGATACAAACAAGGTGAACCAAAGTTGAAAGGTGGAAGGTAACAGGCAAAAGAAGAGTACTCCACTTTTAACAGTGATATATAATAGTGCTTGTTAAAACACTCTCTTTTAACAAATGTGCTTGCATTTGCTATTCATAGTGTTGTGGTAGGTTTCTTTTACAAGACCCCAAGATATCCCAAGCCATGATAGTTATTTGTCAAGGCCACTGTGAATTACTTTCAGATGATCTCAAAGAGGATGCGTCAAACCATGTGACTCATGAGGAGGCAGCAGAATATTACCCATGCTGTTTTCATCAGTGGTGGAGAAATGCTGACTTCAGTTAGGCACATTGTTTAAAGGTGGAAGTAACACTTTGGGAAATTCCTTAATCTAGCACATGTGCCTTCCCTTGAGGTACAGGAACAGAGAGAGATGGCTGGAACCAGATCAGATTATCTCAGAGGATGTGTCAAACCATGGGGATCACAAGGAGGCAGCAGAATATTACCGGTGCTGTTCTCATCAGTGGTGGAGAAATGCTGACTTCAACTAGGGAGATTGTTTAAAGGTGGAAGCAACACATTGGGAAATTCCTTAATCTAGTACACATGCCTTCCTTTGAGGGTACAGGAACAGAGACATGTTTTGTTAGATGAGGCAGCTCTGATGGTTTAATGTTTCTGTTGTGGTGAGGCTGCAGGAGTGTGTGAAATCTAACCAGAAATGTTGAAGAATTGAATATTGTTGGGATGATGTTAAAAATGTCTTTTCATTGTTGTATTTAAGGCTGGGACAATACCACAGACTGGAGTAGTGGTTCCCATTTCTTAACATTTTCAAAAAAGGGAGGCGAGAAGGTACATTTATTTACAGAGGGATAACTGTTCTTATAATCTCTGGGGGAAAATAATATGCAATGGTGCTAAAATGAGACTGTGTCTAGTAGACCAGCTTCTGATTTACCACATAAGAATGGATCAGCTTTTAATACTTGCATGAATATTAGAGAGATTAAGTACACTTGCTAGTACTGTCTGCATGTAATTTTTGGACTCAGAAAATGCATTTGACCGTATATCCTAGAGTTTCTTGTGGGGAGTGCTACAATAGTATGGGATTACCATGCCACTGCTGTACTTAAAAAAATAACATTTGCATTTGCATTCTCAGCTTTATGCCAGATGCATTTAAGGTGGGTATAGGACCCAGCCAAGCTTATATCTTGTCAACTCCACTGTATTTGAGTTTTGTTGACAAGATATCTTGTATTCTGAAGGTTACATCTTTGGTATTTGCAAATTATGTTGTCATCTTATCCTCAAATGACTATCGTCTCCAGCTTAGACATAGTAGTAATTTGTTGCATTGGATTGATTTGCTGCTGAGTGTGAAGTGACCACCAGATCAAACATGAAGGTTGTCAGAAAAGAGTAGCTTGATGTTCATTATATTGATTACTGCTGCAGTAGCGTAAGCTGTATGGGTTAAATCCTGCTAAGGAAGTAACAGACGGTTAGCTTCCAAAGCTTCAGGGCACCTTCCATGCACCCAAACCATTGGACAGCTCTAGCTGAACTGACTAAAAAAGAGACTTTGACACAAAGCCCTTCAGAGCTTTCTTACCTCCAAAGAGAACGCTCCTTTGTGGGCTTTTGAAGATCAATAGTCATCTAATACTGTTCCATTCCTGAGCAGATAAGTTCAGTTTGGAGCTAAAACCTTCCACATTTAGTAATGTATTGTTTAAACTTATTTTCCCGTTAAGGAAAGTATTTTTAAGTGAAAAAAATTTGTTTTTGTTGACTGTCATGTGACTTAAGTATACTTTTAAACAGGAGCACACATTTGTTCTTGTCAGTGTAAAAGTTGTTAAAAACTGTTTGAAACTTTATCTAGTTACCTCAAGTTAAAATCAGATTACAATTTATAATAATAATAGAACAACATGTATATTTTAAGTATATATAGGTTATTCTGGCTCGTATATTTGGTTATTCACTTAGTTTTTTAATGAATCTTCTTTAATAATTGTGGCAAAATACATATTTTATATGATTTGCTTTTAAGGAATGTGTGCACATATATAAAATATAGGGTTCTGTATTTTTTTGTAATGAAACTTAACATCAGTAACCATTTAACAGAGGGTATGGCTTTAAAATTGTTTTTAAAAATGTTTTTGGAGGGAAAGTTAATTGACTTAATTGATTAAACACATGGTAGTAGATAAGGTGGATGTAAAGTGTGTTACAACATTCTGAAGAAGTCATTGTTTTAACTGACGAAAGCACTAAATAAAGAACATCATCCAGCTAAGAATGTGACCTGTTCTTCTGATTTTACTTTGTTTGAGCATTTTGTATTTTTTTGCTGGTATGGAGTTGGAGACAGGAAATACTTCTACGGCTGGAGGTTCCTCTGACGAATTAGCGGAAGCTATTGGGAACCTGTCTTCATTCATCGGGGTGTTGACACAACAGCTTATCGGCTTTGGAAGGAAGCTTAATCTCTCCCCTACTATGTTTGTGCCTCAGGGCGAAGAAACATCATCTTTGAATGAGTCTGCATGCAGCATACCCCCAGGTCAAAGGAACCCATTGCAGAGCACTCAGCGTATACAGCATGGTGGTTTGGGGACTGGACAAGGTCAACGGAGCGATTCCAACAAACTGGGAGGATCTACAACAGGGTTTTAACATCATGGACTGGTTGAACAAGGAAGGACACTGTGAATTTGTTTTTCCACCTGAACACATCGTACAAGGTACTGTTGATCAGAAATTAAAAGTTTTGGAAAAAGATGTATTTAGATTGAGAAAATTACAGGTGGAAAACCATTATTTAATGGAATGTTTGAAACAGCAACAGATACCAAAGGGACTAAGGTGTTAGAAGTATCCGAATGGGCTGGTTAACTGCTCGGATCTTCACACGGACTTATTGGCCTTATTTAACTGCCATGGTTGTGAGTTGTTGGAACTGTTATTAAAAGACAATGACAAAAAGTTTAATGTACGAAAAGAAGCTGTTAATAGATTGGATGAACAAATCAAACAGGATTTGTGTTTTTCTTTTAAAATAAATTATTACAAAGCTATATTTGTAAATGTAGATAAAAACATTGCTGCTATTAGGGATTAGATAAGCAAAAAATTAGAAAGCGACAGAAAGCAATATGAGTAAGGGCAGGCATACCCCACACCAAAAGGCAGTATAGGGTCTAATTCAGCTCAGATAGAATTAATAGATGAAGGTTCTCTTCATGAGGGTGAAGTAAGGGACATAGTGGAAGAATATCCAGAGGACCGCAACAATTATGATAATGTCCCTTTAGGAACCCCCCCAGGAGGTCAGAGAGAATCAGGATTCTCCAGCACAATTGCAACAACATTTGGTCTCACTGCAGGAATTCCTGAAATGGCCATGGATGGGGGAGAGGAACTTATGGGAACATGGGGAGGGGGAGAGCCAGGAACAATGTTAGAAACTGGTAGGTACAGAGACAAATAATAACATTATTACTAATATACACCATGATTTTACAATATACAATTTATCTAACACTCAAGTCACTGTAGAATGGGTGAATTTGTTTGAAAAAGGGTTAAACTTTGTACCCATGAACAATTCCAGAATTGATAGAACTTTAATTGACCTGATGGTGTACACTAGGAAGCTCAGTTTGAGTATGGTTGTAAATAGTGGTAAAGACAATCACTCTGTTCCAGTATGTAAAAAAGCCAGTGTTTATAATCCCCCCCTACACCCCAGTATACATTTATTTGAGATGATGTGTGTAAATGATTTTAGGGACATTTGTAAGCACAAAAAGATTCCTAGAGGTGAAAGTAATTTAACTAAAGATGAAGAAAATCTACTTAATAGCATCTTAGACAACAGGTCACTAAGGATAATGAAACTTGATAAAGGGGGAGGGTTGGTGGTAATGGAGCAGCAACGCTATGTGGATAGTATGTTAATTAATTTATATGGGGATGGATATGAACAAGTTTCAGTGAATGAATTAAACTTCACATACAGAAAGATAGATGCGACTTTATATGAGTTGTTACTTAACAACCAAATTACTAAAGAAGAATATGATTTTATGGTACAGGAAAATCCAAGAATTCCAAACATATTTGGCATCCCTAAGATCCACAAAAATGCCACCAACCCTCCCTTAAGGCCTATAGTGGATGCTAAGGCCTCTAAGACCCTGACTATTGCCAATTTTCTGGATTTATGTTTAAAGAACAGTCTTAGTGGGTTCCCACATATTAAGGACTCCTGGGACTGTCTTAAAAAATTAAACCAGGATTTGTATGGGGATGATATGATTCTGGTTTCAGTTGACATGAAGGACCTCTTCAATGTCATACCACACTCTGAGGGAGTAGAACTGTTTTATGACTATCTGTGTAAGAATTCACAGTATACACACTTTAGAATACTTGCACTTAGGACACTAATAGAGTTGGTCATTGAAAACAATTACATTCTGTTTGAAGGGCAATTGTGTAGGCAAATGACGGCGGTTGCCATGGGGGCAGTTTATGCCCCCGTCTTTGCAAACATTGTCTTGGCCCGATGGGAAGTTGACAAAAGTGTTCCCCTTTCATGGGTATAGGAGGTGTGCATTTTATGACAGATACCTGATGATATACTTATTCTGTGGTAGTGAAGGCGAACTGTATGAATTTATTTCTTATTTGAATACTAGCACCTCCTCCTTAAGATTTTCTATGTTGATGAACACAGAGAGTATTAGTTAGTTAGACGTCCAGATCAAGAAAAATAAAGAATTCAAAAAGTACACATCTACTATTTATAGGAAACCAACGTACTCTAACACTCTACTCCATTTTAATAGCAGCCACCCCCTGCATCAAAAAAGGTCCCTAGTCAAGGGGCAGGGTGTAAGTCTTGCAAGAATGGTTAGTGAGTTAGATACATTTTATGATGAAAGAGACAAATTGTTGGGTATGTTGGAAAAAAGAGGATACCCGCAGGGATTTGTGAAACCTATACTGGAAGAAGTCACTCAAAAACGAATATCAGGACATTTTTATCCATTGTTAAGTCTCAGCAATGGAAGTGGTACACAAGGTGGAGTCATGGATGGTAGTGACAGTAACCATGGTGTGTATAAGAAAGCTATGATCCTGACATATACCCCACAGTATTCCCTATTTAGGGATGTCCTTTTTAAGAATTGGTTTATTCTATAACATGATGAACAAATAGGTAATGCAGTGGGTAGTAAACCACTAGTAGTGTACAAAAAAGACATCAGTCTTAAGAATATGTTAGAAAAGAACAAGGAGAGGGTAGGATCTTACACTTGTGGACACACCAGGAAATATGGACATTGTGCGCACTGTAAATTTATCCTAGAGGGTGACAGAGGGAACATTCCTGGGTATAGTATAGTGAAATCAACACACAGAAAAAACTGTGGTACTAAAAATGTAGTCTATATTACACTATGTCAAATCTGCCATAGATTCTACATTGGAAAGATAAAAAAAACTCCTTCAGATTGTGGATATATCAGCATATGTATGACATTGGGAAGGGGAACGCCCTTGCTAAGCATATTACTAAATTTCCATTACAATACTTGAACATTTAGAATACAATGAGGGGGGGGACCAAATGACCTATTCCTAGAGTTCAAGGAAATGATGTGGCAACTAAGGGTTAATGCCACGGGCCCCCCTGGATTAAATGAGGTAGTTTCTTTATCTAGTTACCTCAAGTTAAAATCAGACTACCATTTTGTAATAATAGAACAATGTGTATATTTTAAGTATATATTTTGGTTATTTTGTCTCATATCTTGTTTGGTTATTCACTTAGTTTTTTTAGTTTTTTAATGAATCTTCTTTAATTGTGTCAAAATACATATTTTATATGAAGTGCTTTTAAGGAATGTATGCATATATATATAAAATATAGGGTTTTGTATTTTTTAAATTGAAACTTAACATCAGTAACCGTTTAACAGGGGGTATGTCTTTAAAAAATGTTTTTGGAGGGAAAGTTAATCGACTTAATTGATTAAACACATGGTAGTATATAAGGTGGGTGTAAAGTGTGTTGCAACATTCTGAAGAAGTCATTGTTTTATTAACTGATGAAAGAGCTAAATAAAAAACATCATCCAGCTAAGAGTGTGACCTGTTCTTCTGATTTTACTTTGTTTGAGTAATTAAATAAGTAAGTATAACAAATAATCATAAAAAAGGCAAGTTGACACCCAACAAACACCAAGAAACAAATCCAAGGTACCAAGGAGTCAAAACCAGCCAGGAGAGTCCATAAACCAATGTTTAATAAAGAATAAAACACATGAACGCAGCCACATAAAACATAGCGTTTTCGTTTTAAAACTTCATCAGATGTGGATCTATCAGTCAAACTCAAAGTTATATAGCATCCTAACAAGCAAACTGACCAATGCAATGAGACAAGTTGTTAAGACATCATTATCATAAAACTCATAAATATTCATCACAAACCATATTAAAAGGACTGAGAGACTTCTTAAACTCAACTTAAAAAATACTAAAATACATTTAAAATATAACTGACTTCTCCAAAAAAGATTGATTGACTAAATACTTAAACATTTTTACATTAAAAACCTGACTAAAAACTGTGTAAATGAATGGTTTATATTTTAAATGTATTTTAGTGTTTTTTAAGTTGATTTTAAGAAGTCTTTCAGTCCTTTTAACATTGTTTGTGATGAATATTTATGAGTTTTATGATGATGTCTTAACTTGTCTCATTGTATTGGTCAGTTTGCTTGTTAGGATGCTATATAACTTTGAGTTTGACTGTTAGATCCACAATTGATGAAGTTTTAAAACGAAAAGTATAACAAATAAATTATGTTGTTGTTTTTCTTCTTTCGGCTTTTCCCGTTTAGGGGTCACCACAGCGGAACTCCGGTCCGCTAATCATGTACACTAGGCAAAAATAAAAACGTGTTATCCCAGTACCTTAGCAGTAACCATCTTAGAACAAATTCATGTGTAGAATTAAACACATCATCAGTTGGCATCAAATTCAGATGAAATCATATTTATATAAAAAGTAAAACCTAACAGAGTTCTTTGATTTTGTAACAAGTGTGTTAAATCAAAAAAAGGGTTTGTGTAAGTTGCCAGACATTTGACATGGTAACATGCAAAAATGAACATATTAATTTGGCTAGTAGTGGGTCCTGGGGATATACCACAGGAAAAATAGTAGCTTGACAGTATTAAACAGATTGTTATATTGAGTGGAATTCTTTGAGCATTAAAGATGATAACAATTGGAGAACCAAAGTTTCTAGTCTGGAACCAAACAAGGACCTGTATTTCGTCATCTTTAAATTTGAGCATATGATTGACCAGAACATCCGAAAAGAGAGAGAGAGAGACCCTTTCTACTTTCTATTGCCTAAGATGTTGAGCTAAATGTTTTTGTGCTATGGAGTTGTTATAAAAAAAACAGTTGCTTAACAGCAGTCTTTATAAACTCATGCATATTATCCAGATACTCCTGTATTTTCTTTTTAGCAGTCTCCAGTTAACCCTCTTCTTGTTCTGTGAGATTCCCCTTATTCTGCAGTACTTTTAACCTATGTCAGCCCCTCTAAATAATTACTGTTACTTCTTAACCATATCTGTTTTTCTTTTATTTCTATCATATTTCTAAACTCCATTTCATTTTGTCCCACTCACATGCCGGTTATAAATTCTGAAGAAAAATGCATCTCCCCTAATAGCTTTCAAATAATTTCCGCTACTGATTCCTTAAGTTCCTCTCTTTTTAACAGGTAGCTGGGAAAGTGCCATTGTCTCCTTTTTACTCTATTACCCTGCATTTTTACCTTAGTTTTTGTTGGACATGATCTGAAGTAGTTATTGGATGTTTGTCAAAGTTTGCAATAAATGCTCATGTTCCTGTGAAATAGAATTTCTGTGTTGTCTAGCCCAGTTATTGTGTATTGAGAAATAATATGTAAATTCTCTTTGAGATCCAAAACTACAGAAAAACGAATGAAACCACACAGCTGAATAACAGGAAAAAACACTTTTAGGAGTAGTTCAGAATAACTAAATGAAGTATGGAACACCAAACTTTAGCACTTTCATTCACTTTATTTTACGTGAACTTCATCAGAAACAACTCACCCAAACCCAGAGGCACTTTTTATAATAAAATAAAGATCACATGTTCAATGATGTCAGTAATTGATTAATATCTTAAAATACATTGTATTTGTATATATCTTTTTATATATTTTTATATAAAAGTACAAAAATATATACTCTAATGTTTAACAAATCATATAAAACATATAAAAATAACGTAAAAATTTAATTAATTTCATTTGTAAAAAACATTTTATATTAACTAATTCATTTAATCCAGGAGCTTGATCCGCTCCTAGATATACCTGTCACAGAGATTCTTTGCATTCTAACATAACTTTATTGTCTCCCATAAAAATTCTTTGGGAGACACTATCTAAAACAGAAAAAATAAATTTTTGAAGTTGTTACATATAGTTGAATGCTTGCCTAATGCATTAGTCACGTCTTTTTTCTTTGTAGCTAAAATGTGTTCACTAATTCTTTTTTTAAGACATCTTGTAGTCATTCCTGTATAATAGCTTGGACATGACAAGCGCTGAGCTATGTACACCACCATTTCACTGTGACAGTTATAATAGTTTCTAGACCAATGTGTCCTGTTTATATGTGAAAAATGAACTGAAGAAGAATTACTAATGTATCTACACTGTTTACAGTGGTGACATGCATAGGTACCTTTAATTTGGATAGTATTTTCATTAGATACACCAGATAAATCTGTTCTTTTGTCTAGTAAACTCTTAAAATTTACAACTTTCCTGAATGTAAAATTAGGTCTTATCCCTATGGCTTTAACTAATTCCTGATTGCCTAATAATATTTTCCAATTGTCTATTATAATGTTTTTGATAAGCCACATTTCATTAGAAATAGGTAAAACAAAAGCATGTAGGAATTCTTTATCAGAAACAACCATAGTGGTTGTAGTAGATGGTAAGCTGAAAGTCAAAATAGGACAAGCTTTATTCTTTCTTAGCTCCACAATTCTTTTTCAATAGAATCTAGCCATGATGCCTGATATCCTCTTGCCAGGAAAAGTGTTCTCAAAATTTCCATTTCCTTAATAAAGATGGTATCTTGTGATGTCAATCTACTTAATCTGATAAATTGCCCCTTGATTACTCCTCTTTTCATATGCAACGGGTGTAAACTTTCTTTGTGCAAATACTGATTTGCAAATGTTGACTTTCTATATATTTTACTAATAAATTGTTTAGATATAGAATCATAATAAAGGTTAAGGTCAACAAAATTTAAACTTAATCCACATCCCCCTACAGAAAATTTTAAAAATGTTGTAGTGCTATTCAAATAACTAACAAAGTTGTTAAACTCATCAACAGTGCCTTGCCAAAGGAAAAAACAAATCATCTATGTAACGACAGTAAAATAAAATTTTTTCACTGTAGTAACTGTTGTCAATGAAATTGCTTTCCCAGTTTGCCATCACTAAATTGGCATGCTGGAGCTACTTTTGCACCCATTGCAACACCTGAAATTTGCTTGTAAAAATTACCATTGAATTTAAAAAAATTATCTAGTACCAATTCCATTAACATACACACAGTATTAATCTTAGTGTTATGTAAATTACTATGTTTAGATAAATACTCTCTCAAGTACTCAATACCTATCTCCTGATCTATACAGGTGTATAATGACTCAACATGTAATGATGCCATACAAAATTCTGTATTGGATGATTGTAAATTTCTTAATTCAAGCAAATGCCAGGAGTCCTTTAGATAATGTTTGAATGCCTGAACTATTGGATTTAAAATATAATCCAACCAAAGGGAAAGAGTTTCAGTCTTAGATTTATTGGCTGATATGATGGGCCCGAAGGGGGGGGGGGGGATTTAAACTATTTTTCTGTATTTTAGGAATACCAAACAAAACAGCCATTTTTGGATGTTCTACCTGCAGGAAACTGTAACTTTGGTGGTCTAACTCACCTTGACAAAACATATCAAACAAGCATGTATCTAATCTCAAAAAACTTTTTCGAATAAAATTAAAGTCTACTTTCTGATATGTTTCTTCATCTTCTAGTAAGTCTCCCATGGATTTATTGTATTGACTGGTATCCATAATAACTATTTTACCCCCCTTGTCGGCTTTCATCATTCTTATTTGACTATTCTCTCTAAGGTCCTTCATTGCTTTTATTTCTAATTCATTCAGATTGTTTTGATTTTTCACAGGTTGTATAACTCTAATACCTGCTTCACACATGCTTTGAAATACTTGTAGAGTGCCTATTAATGGTGGATTGTAGGTACTCACATTTTTTTGGGCTTGTGCTCGATGTACAATTAATGTCATGCATAATGTATTTCAAATTTAACTTTCTCAGAGTGAGTCTAAAATCAATGATTGTTTTAGCTAAATTGAAGGAATTACTCTGAATAAAAGAAAATCCCTTTCTAAGAAGTTCTATTATAGGTGGTGAAAGAGCTGTACTAGATAAATTGTGAATTTGTATGTCATAACTAGTAAAGCTACTATCTTCTACCACCTCTTTTTGTTCCTGACCCTGCCCTTTGTCTTGTTCTGTACCACTTTGGACCAAGTAGGTGCTCTCTTGTTCCCTTGCTTGTCCACCAAAAAAGGCACAGTATTACTACTTCATTACCATTAGTATTTGTAACAACATTATTATTCGAATGCACATTAGATGCCTCACCATTTGAATCATTAGACAAACCTTCATTGTTAACATTATTATTTGTACTACTTGCAATTTTTACATTGTTATCATCGAGCTTTACATTTGAGCAACCTTCAAAATTATTGTCATTAACACCATTGTTACCAAAGTTACTATTGGTGTTACCATCTTGAACAATTAAAAATTGTTTGTTCACAGAATATGCAGTCTTATTTGCGTAAGCTGAAATGTCACGCTTGAGTTTCTTTTGTTTCCTAGCCACTGTTGTGGCTCTCTGTCTGCTTTCGCTGTTATACCACAATAGAGATTATAGAACATATGGAAACAAGAAAAGTTCTTAACCTTTTTGTCCAAGTCACTCATTTGATTTTTAATAACTTGCACTTGCTTAGTATAATGCTCGGTTAACGTAACCATCATTTTGATACCAAACTCATTAAACATGTTGACAAGTTTGTTGTATAAACTATCTCCAAAGGAGACACAATTTGGAAATTTGTTGGTTCTCAGCCCCTGCGGAACACATTTCCATTTTATGCATTCAGTCAAGTAGCTAATTTCAATGTCTAACATAACGTATTTTAAAGTCAATTTTTCCAGATCGTAAATACTCTGCTTACAATTCTTTTGAATAGACAAAGAGTTCAAATTTGAATCCATATCTGTACTTAAAATCTGTCGCTTCTACATTTGTGATATCTGCAAAAGGATTTGTAGTCTTTTGTAAAACATAATCCAATACACTATTCGGACCCGCCAAAGGCTCACCAGACATGTCGTCATCTACCTCCATATCCAGTGTATTGGATAAAGCCATCCGACTAGGTTTATGCCCTTTCTGGCTTTCAGTAGGTGCACAGCTACTGACGCATGCTTTTTCAAACCCCTTTTGAATCACTGTAGTAATCACACTTGTAATTTGCTCCGAAAACTGAGCAAAACCATCCGGAACTGGATGAATGGATAAGTTGAGTAGTGGGTCCTGTGACATACTTCCAAAAGCCAAACGAACTAAACCTCGAAACCAAAGCCAAAGCCAAAACTACAGAAAAACGAATGAAACCACATAGCTGAATAACAGGAAAAAACACTTTCAGGAGTAGTTCAGAATAACTAAATGAAGTATGGAAGTATTGAGATCCGACTACTGAGTTCATGTCTTCCATAACAAACATTTTCATAAATTTCATGAGAAATCTAACCTCTTTTGATATATTTTCCCTTCTAGGTCCCCCAGGTAAATATAGAGTGTTGCACTCAAGTTCCAATCCCCACCTATAAATAATATTCTCCTGCCAAAGGCTGATTATTTCTCCAAAAATGTTCTTAAGCTCTATAATAGCAGTTTTAGGTGGAACATAAATACATGCCAGCGTAGTCCTCCTCCCTTACTGCCACAAATCTAAAATTATTATCTTTTTATCCCCCTTCTATCACTATTAGAGCTCCTCTAGTAATTAGTTTGTGTTCTCCTTTTCCTATCATGGACAAATATATGGATAATAATAATACAATAATAATAATATAATATAATATAAAAATATGGATATCATATTCACTTGAATATACATTTTGAAATCATTTCTTTATCAACTTCACATTTTAGTTTTTTCTAGATTTATCTCCAGTAGCATTGTTGTTTGCATTCTGCATTTCATAATATAATTAAACACACTTACCTTTTTATCTGTACCTATGAGGCCATTAACTTAATAATTTGGATTGCATAGGCATTATGATAAGAATATATTATTCTCACCTATTATATAAGGCAGCCTTTTAAAATGTCTGTTTCCACCTTTTGCGTTATGTGTACTTGCTAATGTTTGGCAGGTTGATCTTTTTTGCAGGTGTTTCTTTTTGATTTAATGAGAGCCCTCAAACAACAGCAGCAACAACACAAAACCCAGTCACAGAATACGCCAATAACCTATTAATTTAAAACAAACACACAAAACAATGTAAATCTTCAGAGACTGAAGTTTAACCCTACTGATAGGAGCAGTTGTCTCAAATCGAGAGCTGCACCCACATACATTAATTAACCTATAGTTAAAGGTATCCATGCTAAGGCACATATTACAGCCTGTGCTTGTACTTATACAAATTGCTGTCTGCTGTTGTACTATCTCTATTCCCCTCCTGTTATGTGTGAGTATTGATCTAAAAGTTATAAATGCAAGGAAAAAGAGATGTGACATATTAAGAGAAATGATGTGAAATACAGCAGAATAAATTCAGTGCTAAAATGTACATGTTTTGACTGGTGGTGTAAGAAGAAGCATCACTGACAGAAAACACTATTATTACCAATGTTTTAATAGGAAACCTCATCTCCCCCTATCTTCCACTCAGTTGTATTGCTTTGTTTTCTGGATACTCTTTCTGTACCCTTATTAGGTCAGTATTTTACTTTAGCAGTGCATCATTACTGTGGGGTGTGAAAATATTTTATGGTTTATATGGAGCTGTAGCAGTAGTCTTTCTAATGGTGCTTTCTTACTCCTGCAGAAAAATATAAACCCAACTTATAGTTAATCTGGGCGTTATTCTCCATAAGGCAGAAAGATTTTATGCTAAATGAATTAGAGGTAATTGTCTGGGGACTGGCAGAGACCATTGTTAAAAAGAGATGATTTTGACATAGGAGTTGACCACAGAGAGGTCCTCCAGTTTTGGTGTCCATCTGTTATCTACAAAACACAATTGGTTAGATTCTCCACTGTGTCATTCAAATCATACTGTTGTGTGTTGCCAAGTTAAGGAACAAAATTATAGTTTTAGCTGATCTTGTTCATTATCTTGACCTGTTTTGTGTTACAGAGCCCTGTCATGTGTTTATGTGACAAAAAACTGTGGAGGTACTTTAGAAAATGTGTTTCCACCAGGCTATTTTGTATGTGTCACTATCCTAGTTCTGATTGCAAGAATAAGTCCTTCTTGGTAATTTACCCTGCATATGTACAGGGTGTAGGCTGACATAATTTCTTCCTAGTTGATTATTTTTGAAGTTTTGGATTATACGATTATCTACTGACAAGCAATAGTTATTTCTGCAAAAATATATGAATTTCTTTATTTACTCATCAGGATATTATCAAAGGGAGTTGGTGATTGTGCATTTCATCTGAGGTGATTTGAGATCCTTATAATTTTCTTTGAATTCTTCCAGTATTTATTAGGACTGGACTTAAGGCTTGTATACATCCCCAAGACATATAAAGGGACATTGACTGGACCGTGTACCATCATTTCATGTGGATGACAGCACGATGTGTTGGTCTCATTGCCTAGTCCATTTCAGTTTGACTGGTCAGTTCTGGCTCTGTAGAAAAAATCCCTTATTAGCATGCATGGAATTTACCATCTTGAACGTTTTTAATAGCTAGTTGCTTGTTTGAAACAGCTGCAGTGTAATCTGCTCTAGACCGCTGATTGAATTGTGGTAAGTGCTGATGACCAAGGCTTTAGGCTGGATGGATTAGTTCATGGTTTTCCATTCTCTTTGGCATCCCCATGGTTTAGTTATACTTTGTAGGTGGTGAGGACTGTGAGTAGGTTTTGAGAAAGTCTGAGGAAATCCATACTGGATAAAGATTAAAGAATAATTGTTTTTTGTAGAACAGTTAAAATCTTACCAGGTGTCATCTGTTTGAGATATATACGTATGTGTGTTTGTGTCTAATTGTGTGCGTCTCTCTTTATATATATAAGAACTACACACATAAAGCTGTGTTTAGAGAGAACACAAACACCAAGCAGAAAAAGCACAGCGTTCCAAGCCAGGACATCAACTTCACTCAAGGACAAATAAGCCAATGTAAAAAAAAAAAAAAAACTTGACTAAAACTTTAATAGCATAATTAAAACCATAAAAAGATGGACTTCTGTTCAATGGATAAGCGCTTTCGGATCCAGACAATCAACCGGACAGCTCAGGCCAACTCCTTTTTCTAACGCCAATCATTGATCTGCTTGTTCGACCTTTCACAAATGCTTCTTGAGCCTACACCCTAGAAACCTGCCCTACTACTACTCTACTACTACTCTCTTTCGGCTTTTCCCGGTTAGGGGTCGCCACAGCGGAACTCCGGTCCGCTAATGATTGGCAGTAGAGTTTTACATGCTGGCTTGCCGGGCCTAACGCACAACCTTCACCGAAGGAACGCCCGTTCACGCATGTCGTCACACAGTAGACGCTTTAACTGAGAATCGAACGGGCAACGTCTAACTGTGAGGCAACACTACAAGGCTGAAAGTACGATTAAAAATATGGGAAAGAGGGCGTGTTATTAGATCTGAAGAAGGATTGTAGTTGGATCTGAAAGTGCTTATCAATAGAACAGAAGTCCATCTTTTTATGGTTTTAATTATGCTATTAAAGTTTTATTCAAGTTTTATTTTCCATTGGCTGATTTGTCCTTGAGCGAAGTGGATGCCCTGGCTTGGAACCCTGTGCCTTTTCTTCACTTTATATGCTCGAAACTATAAAGTCGAATTTTTGAAACATAGAAAACTCAGAAGCATGAAATTCAAAATGTCACACACCGGAGATTTTGAATTTCACGCTACTACTGGGCACGCACACACACACACACACACACCATCCTCCTCACACACAAACACAAGCTCTCTACTACATAAAAGAAGGGGGGGGCAAGCCCCCCTACATCCCCCTTACTTAAATAGTCTAACTCAGTGGTTGCACTACACACAAACACACGCACACCACCACACAAACTACATTCTGCTCGCACACACACATCATAGCAGCAAAACACACTAACACACACCGCAGTCCCTACCCAAAACCCTTAACACACACACACTTATCTGAATCCGTAACCACAGTGGAACCTCAGAAGCGCGAAATTCAAAACCTCCGGTATTCGAGGTTTTGAAATTCGCGCGTCTGAGCTTTCGCTCTTTTCAGGATTCCAGTTTATGGGCTTGAAATACTGAATTTAGACATTTCAGTATTTCGAGCTTCTAAAGTGAATCCATATATATATATATATATATATATATATATATATATATATATATATATATATGTGTGTGTGGATCCATATCAGATTATCGAAGTTTCAAAACTTAGAAATTCATATGGTTGGGACCATATGATCGAAGTTTTGAAACTTTGAACATTTTGAATGGAGATTGCTGTACAGAGCAGAATGGGAAATTTACCTGTTTCAAAATTTAGTGCGTTCTAGGAGTTGGTATATTTAATTAGCAGGGACATGGGAGATGCTGGGGGCCTTGCCCTCCTGCAAAAATGTTCAAAATAGAATTTATTTATTTTAATTTTCAAAGTTCTGAAACTGCGATCATATGGTCTCAGCCATATGAATTTTGAACTTTCTGAACTTTATATATATATATATATATATATATATATATATATATTTACATACACACATACAACATGTACATACATAAAAGACAAAAACCTCCAGCACTCCAAAAACAAAGTTTCATGTGTCATTCCCTTAATTCCTTGAATATCTTGAAAAAACAATAAATCAGCAACTAAAATATCGGAAACACCCTCCAACCAACAAGGCCATCACAGACCGGTTTCGCAAAAGAAACGTCATCAGTGCAAAGTTATGCAGTATATATATATATATATATATATATATATATATATATATATATATAGGGTCTATGTTATATATTAGAACTGTCAAAATGTCGAATGTCATATGTTCGAGACCATATAGTCGATATTTGAAAGTTCGAATATATAATAAAAAAAAAAAAAAAAGAAAGCAAGTCCCCTTGCACCTCCCACACCCCCCCTACTTAAATATGCCAATTCTGAGACCACACTTCAGTGCAGAAAAGGGAAATTCTCCCATTCTGCACCATATGGCACCGTTAAAGTCAACCTTCGAACACTTGAAATGTTGATTATATGGTCTCGACCATATGACGATCAACATTTCAAGTGTTTGTTTATTTGACATAGTCCATATATATATATATATATATATATATATATATATATATATATATATATATATGGATCTAGGATGTTTGCTCGAGTGAGCAAACAACCGAAACCCAAGTAGCCGGGCATACTTACGCGAAAGTGCTTTTCACTGAAGAAGCACTTTTGCGTAAGTATGCCTGTTGCCGAGGCTGTACTACGGTGCGGGTAAGGGAAATTTCCCTTTTCCCCACTGTAGTGTGGTCTCGAAGGGAGAATATTAAAGTAGGGGGTTTGCGGGGGGCACAGCCCTCACATGGGGGGGCGCAGGGGGGCAAAGCAAATGTAGTGTTTTATTTTTTTTTTTTATAACACGCTTTAACGAAAGTGCTTTTTCGATAAAAAGACTGTGGTAAACTGTCTGTTATTTAATTCCTTGGCAGAATATATCCCTTGCAGCTAAGACTACTGCAGCATGACTTTTCTGCAGTCTTGAAATTGTGTTATTTTTTTCTTTAATAAAGTATCTGAGAGGACTTAGCTCTCTTTTACTACTTACTTTTTTTTTTTCTTATCAAGCATTTGGACAACATTTTTAAAGTGTAGCCATAACAGAAGGACTGCAAGTTGATGCAACATATTTTAGAAGAGCTAGTAATATTCTTTCAGTCACAGCCCAGCAGGTCCTAGATCAGGCAGCATGGTTTTCTTGTAAATTCTGTGTTTGAAGCAGTAGCCATTGCATAAAGCTTTATGCAGACCATTATTTTGACTAGATTTTCAGACTGATAAGTTCAGTGGGGAGGTAGTGGTTGCAGCATTTTTATTTTTTACCCTTCTCTGTACCATTAAAGTTAGAGTTCTGTAAACTTTTTGTTATACTTTATTACGAGTATTCTACTAGCATTCCTAGGCTAAACAGTAGGATGTGCTTTCTGCAGACCCACATGAGAGTATGCCATGTGATCTGAGAGTTGAAAGCATTGATGTAGTTGACTTAATCATATTCACTTTGTGCTGAACTTTGAACTGCTGAAACTTCCATTCCTTTATCCTGAGGTGTACGTATTTCTTCTGGACTCTCAATAGTGCTTACCTCCTGCAGTGTACGTCTCCCTCCATGGCTCTTACAGGATGACTGACTTTTTTGACAGTTGCTGTTGAAAGACTTGTAAATGTGTATGATGCAAATTTCTTCCATTTTACTTAACATGCAGTGCTTGTTTTGAATGTTTCAGTTTTATTTGAGGATTACAATTTTTATGAAGAATTATTCAAAATACTGGAATTCAAAATTAAAGTAAAATATTCTGTCATTGTGTTAATCTTTTATTCTCTCATTGTTTTAATATTTTAATCTTGGTCATACTCATGAGATAAAGACATACCATTTTAAATCATATCAGGTTGTGAAGGTCAATTTTATTGGCCAAAGAATTAGAATGTTAGTAAACTTTAATTTTTCCATATCATAACAGTAAATTCATGGGGATAGCATACAAAATATTTCCACATGCTCTTTTCATTTCATTCAGTGTTGTAGTCTGCTTAATGGCCTTTGTTTCTAAGCAAATGCAACAGTTAAAAATGTGATGTATGTGCTTTTTATCCTTTTCCAGGAATATTAACAAATCAAAAGTAGTAGATCTAATAAACCAGTAAACCAAGTTGCAGCTTGTATAAAATGCAACCCAAAATGACCAAAAAACAAGCAAGAGACTTGTTCATGGTACTGGAAGGGCTGATTTATTTTAGGAACTTAGCAAGTTCTTTCATTCATTGCAAATTAAAGCTTTATCAGATCTGTTGAAGTATGCAGTTTTGTGATAAACAGAATAGCTTACTGAGTTTTTGTAATAAAGTAGTCCTTCCTGTTTCCTGAAGTAGTTGCTTGTGTTTCTTCCGTGCCACGCATACTTAAACTTACTATCCACAGCTGCATGCAGGTTTATATGTTATTGTGTCTTTCGGCTTATCCCGGTTAGGGGTTGCCACTGCGGAACTCCGGTCCGCTAATGTTTGGTAGTGGATTTTTATGTGCTGAGTTATCAGCCCTGATGCACAACCTTCAACGAAGGCACGCCCATTCACGCATGCCTCCACACAGAAGACGCTCTAGCTGAGAATCGAACGGGACAACGTCTTACTGTGAGGCGACAACGCTACCGCAGTACCACTACCATGGCTTGCATGCAGGTTTATATAATCCCTTTAATAATAACTTCGGTTCAGCTCTTTGTGAAGAGTTTTTATTGTTGAGCCATCTTTTCATTCCTTCCCTTCCTTACTAGAATATCTTTTTGTAGTTGACTGACTTTCAGGTTCATCCTTTAAGGAAGACTTTTTCTTAGTCGATGAGTCCTCTGCAGAAGTTGACAGCTAGGATACTTTTCCTGTTCTGTGGGTCCCGTCTTTGCACAGAAATTCCTATATCCTGTTGTACAGTAAATGCATTTAGCTCCGTCAACTCAGTACAAGCTAGAAAACATTGCCCTGGTCTTGGAGACAACTGGCTCCATTTTCATGGCTTCCCAATTCTTTTATGCCCCTGATCCTACTACAGTTTCCCAAAGAGATCTTAAAAGTCATAAATGCTGCCAGGAAGTCTTCCATTCATTATGTGTATCCTGCAGAATAGTGTAGAAGTGCCTTTCCTTCTCTGAATTGGGTGAGTTAGCAAGTAATTATCATTTGAGATGTCTGTTAAATTTGGATCTTGGTTGTCCATTGGTCAAGATGCATGTGTCTACCATTTGGATGATTAACAACTTTGTAGGATGCAGAGCTGTTTATAAGTTAATAGGTAAGTACTCCGCTAGCTGCCCATGTGGGCCATTTTAAGCCTAGCCACTTTCCTTTTTGTGCTTGAAATCGCCTATCCCATTTGGTTATAGACTGGCCTTACCCATACCATGATCAATAATTGTATATTACCCCTGATGAGAATAATTTGACTCATACCATAGATAATTTCAGGGGATGCAGAGGATAAAGCATTTGGAGCTCCCTCTGCCCATTAGTAGTACGTGGGCAGTCTTGGAGTAAATTTTCTGTTTTCCCATCCATAGATCTAAGTTGCGCTTGAATACGGACAGTGATGAGCTTTGTTTTCGTGGGTGGGAAATCTGTTTCACAGCAGATGTATCCCCTGTAAGATATACGTGTCCCTCCAATCCATTCTGTTGATGTTGCAGAAGAGATTTAGATCCCTAGACCAAGTACCTCTGATGCTATTTGACTTAGTGTTGTTCAGTAAATCTATCAGTAATGGGACGGAATATGCCTTGTATGCCAGACACTGAGTATAGTGACAGGGTTTTGAGTTGGTCCATGTAGGACATGTTGTTATGGTCTTGTATTATTTTAGTAAGGTATCTCTGTGGGTGTTCCAGTTGTTGCATGTGTCTAGACAGATACATTCTAAAGACAGCATTATATTCAACGATTAGCCTAATGAGGGCTGAGTAAAGGGGACAGTGGCCTTCCTAGATCTAGGCGCAATCCCTTTGTTTATAAGCTGTAACACAGTTCAGGTTTGTCAAGCATTTCTTTGAGGGGTCAGTCCATTTTGCCCACTTTTAAAGATCCCTTTTTTCCTTCTGACCTTAACGCCATGATTGGAAGGTTTGCTCATCAGCCATTTGAACTAGTTGGGTCAGTGAACCTGAAGTTTGTTTGTTTATTAGAAGAGAGATTTCTTGGTCACCATTATGGTCTGAGAACTACATGTCCAGATTTGTTTGGAAACCAGCTTGATCTTTAAAAGAACTGATTTGTCCAGTAGGACTGTTTCATATTTCTTTATGAAAGTGGTCTTAAAAGTATAATTTGATCAGTCCCTTTACCCCACCATATTCTTCCCATAGGTGGAGTTAAGGAGTAGAATTAGAATTGTATAGCCAGTGCCTTTAACATACACTATCACATCAGGTTATATTTTAAGATGGTACATCAGTTCATGAATGTGGAATACCTCTCCTCTTTTTCTTGGCTGAGAATAATTTTTAAGTGATTAAACGAACCCTAGACAAATAAGAGTATTAGTGATATTATATTTTGCTCTCAGGCAGATAACGATCTGTTGGTAGTGCTGTCAAAGGCTTCTCCACCAACATGGTAGTTGCTTCCTGTAATGTTTTAAGAATGTCCCTGTTACACCTACAGTGGATATAAAACATTTGCACACCCCTGCTAAGATGTCAAATTTTTGTGATATAAAAAAATGAGACCACAATAAATCATTTCAAAACATTTCCCATCTTTAATGTGATCTATAAAACTGTACATTTCAACAGAAAAACAAACAAATCTGTTACGGGAAAAAATATAAAAAAATAAAATACGTATAATAAGCTGGTTGCATAAGTGTGCACACCCTTAAACTAATACTTTGTTGAAGCACCTTTTAATTTAATTACAGCATTCATTCTTTTTGGGTACACACCTGCCATCAATTAAAGAGACTCTGATTATACCCAAATAAAGTTCAGCTGTCCTAGTAGGATTTTTCTGACATTTACTCAGTTGCCTGCTACAGCAAAAGCCATGGTTTGCAGAGAGCTTACAAAGCATCAAAGGGATATCATTGTTGAAAGGTATCGGTCAGGAGGAGGGTACAAAAAAATTTCCACAGCATTGGATATACCATGGAACACAGTGAAGACAGTCATCAAAAAGTGGAGAAAATATGGGACATCATTGGCGTTGCAAAGAACTGGACGTCCCTCCAAAATTGATGAAATGACAAGATGAAAACTGGTTAGAAAGGCTGCCAAGAGACCTACAGCAACACTGAAGGAGCTGCACGAATTTCTGTCAAGTACTGGTTGTGTACAACATGTGACAACAATCTCCCGTATTCTGCATATGTCTGGGCCATGTGGTAGGGTTGCAAGAAAAAAGCTTTTTCTTACACAGAAAGTCTCCCAAAATCATGTGGGAAAATTTGTTATGGTCTGATGAGACCAAGGTTGAGCTTTTTGGCCACAATTCTAAAAGGTACATTTGGCGCAAAAACAATAGTTGACATCACCAAAAGAACACCATCCCCATGGTGAAGCATGTTGGTGGCAATATCTTGCTTTTGGGGGTGCTTTTCTTTAGCAGGAACTGGGGTTTTAGTTAAGGTGGAGGGAATTATGAGCAGTTCAAATTCCAGTTACATTTGGCCCAAAACCTTCAGGTGTCTGGTAGAAAGCTGAAGATGAAGAGGAATTTCACCTTTCAGCACAACAATGACCCCAAGCATACATCCAAATCAACAAAAGAATGGCTTCACCAGTAGAAAATTAAAGTTTTGGAATGGCCCAGCCAGAGCCCAGACCTAAATCCAATAGAAAGTATGTGGGGTGACCTGAAGAGGGCTGTGCACAAGAGATGCCCTTGCAATCTGACAGATTTGGAGCACATTTGCAAGGAAGAGTGGGCAAATACTGCCAAGTCAAAATGTGCCATGCTGATAGACTCCTACCCAAGAAGACTGAATGTTGTAATTAAATCAAAAGGTGCTTCAACAAAGTATTAGTTTAAGGGTGTGCACACTTATGCAACCAGCTTATTGCACAGTTTTTATTTTTTATATTTTTCCCCTAACAAATTTGTGTTTCAATTGAATTGTGCAGGTTATAGGTCACATTAATGGTGCGAAAAGTTTTGAAATTATTTATTGTGGTCTCATTTTTTTTATATCACAAAAACCTGGCATTTTAAAAGGGGTGTGTATACTTTTTATATCCACTGTAGGTATTACACAGTGTAGTTTGAACCAGCTGAGCCTGTGCTCTTATGAGGAATCATGCATACAGAGGTACACCTCTCGCGCTCTCTCTCTCTCTCTTGCATAGCAATAGAGGGCTCCGAGGAGGTGTCTAGGGGAAACAGAAGCTCCAAATGTGAAGATAGGCTGCCTCCCAAAACCAGCTCTCAACAGGAAACAGAAGGGATAATTGGGATTCCTGAGTGGGAAGAATGCCATGCTCCTGAGTGTCCAGAATGATTGTTTGTAGAGGAGCCATTGTACAAAGTCGTGGGGGGGAATTAATGTCTCGGTTGTAGACATTTTGCCATGACCACATTGTTATCTCACATCTTCATTCAGGCATTTCTGTTTAGACCTTGATTCCAGGCATTAGACTGCCTTTTGTAAGTCATTGCTTTAAACGCTGCTTCCAGAGTTGCATTTGTGGTCTTTATTGTCCCCTTGTATCCTTAGGAGTTTTTTTTTTTTGTTTTGTTGTTGTTTTCTGCAGTCGATGAATTCCCAACCACAGTCCATTGTGAGAGTTCTGTTGAACTGCTAAGAAAAAGAAAACATATCCTGTTATTTTCTTGAGGAGCTTTCTTTGTGATTGTCATTTAAAGTAGGAATGTAAGAGAATGAGCAGAGAATGGGGTACATCATGCAGACCTGGTTTACTTAACCTAATCTCCACTTGCATATTTTTACGATTGCGTAAACCACCCTAAACTGAAGCTACTGAACTATACCCAAGTGCAGGCACTTAAGCCTAGTGGAATTACTTGATTTAAGGCCATTTCCTCATGTAAATGCATGCATCTGTACTGTGAAGTAATTATTTTCTATGTCCTACATAGGAATACATAAGGAGGTTATTCAGAGTGCCCTAATCTGGATGAATTAGTGTTTGCATTTTGTACTTTAAAACCTACAGAGCATGGTTATAATGTTATTTTATAATGTTTTATTTTGGAGAAATGAGAAACGTGATGGCCAAGTTTTCATTTTTTTCCTTTGGTTTTTTTTTTGCTGAAAAACTTTACAAGCACTGGTTCCCCAATCTCCAGTGATGATATCCTATGAATTACTGAAAATGTGCTTTATAAGGCTGCAGTTTAATTTTGAACTGAGAATTTGCCAATGTAATCCTTATTCTAGGAAAGTAAATTCTAAAATTAGTCCCTTTTCAAGAACTCAACATTATATTAAATGTATTGCCCTTGCCTTGGTATCTGTGTTTTTTCCTGAAGTATCTTTCTTCAGAATTCATGAATGGCTTTGAATGACCTTTAGAACAACTGATGATTCACCTTTCCATTTATGGCTCATAATGTAAAAAAAATGGAAAATGTTAAACTTTAAGTGTTGCTTTTTACACAGCCAGATTAGCATTCTGTGCTGTAGTGGCAATTTTATGTTTTTTTAAGCCATGACATGCATTAAATTGATACCAGACAAACATAAGGAGATTATTTTCTGCAGAAAGGAATACAAGTTAGGTATGGTTCAGATTTAGTTATGGTCACCCTAACTATAATAGACACTGCATTCATTTTTGGTACATTTACCACAGCTGTCTAGACAAATTACAAGATGGGTTATATTCAGTTTGAAACTAATAGTGTTGAAACTTTCTTAGACAGTTTTGTCCTTTACAGCTCCCAAGGAATCCCCTTCAAAAATATATTATTATTCTGAGATAACCTTATACAGTGTTAAATATTTTGGTTCAACTAATAGTAATTTGGATTGAAGAGGGTAGCAGTACCAGTCTCCTTGAGAAGACTAAACAGTGATACAGTTACTGATCATAACCTTCCTGCACTTTCTAGAATTTCTGTCAGAGGTATATAACCAAAAATAAGTTAAATGTAAATATCAATCTTTCATATGTTGCCAAAGTAAAATAGCTTTTCAAATCTTCAACTTTAGCTTCTACCTATTTTTCAGTGTGGGACGTATGTGATTATAGCCAACAGCTAGCAGTGTAGCTTTGACATGACTTCACAGGTCTTTTCACAGATGGCGGTTTCCTGACCTGTATAGAAAAAGGCATCAGAGTCAGCTTGCACTGAAAAAAAAGTTCTGCTGCTGTATCTTTAAGGCTGTGGAAGTAAGGCATGAATTTTGATTAGCTAAAATTGTTTTTTCTGAGAATTATAGGTTGCTTAATTTCTTAGTGCTGTTCTGTAAGACACCATTGTCTTTCTATCACATCTGTGTTATGGTACCATAAATGTGTAAGCTGTGTTATGAGTTTATTGGAATTCTGCCTATGACTATGGAAAAATGTGGATAAGTTCCTTTCTAACATAATGATCATTTATTTATGCTAGCTGTAAGTGTAACTAAGAGGACAGCTGTTGTAACAAAAGCTTCCTTCACCTTGGAAAACCAATGTCTGACACCACTTGTACTGATGGATTTCATGGTCATATATATTGCATGTTTATGTATATGTGGAATAAAAAATTATTTTTAGAATATTTTATTTGTTTACTTGCATGTAAATTGTATCCTGTAATCTTCTCTTTAGGCATTGATACTTCACCTGTAATCACTTACAGTATGTTCACTGTGATTTTATTTTTTGTATTGCTTTACTTCTACTCATTCTACCCAGATTATGGTTCAGAAAGGGTCCTTGTGGCCCAATCCATTTTTCATGATTTAAAAAAAAAAATTCTAACTTGGGATTAAGTGTATAACCTTCAGATGTTATTATACGTGTACTTTTTCCTTCAGTCCATCTCACCAAACTGCATTGAGGGTCACTTGCTCCAAGAATCGTAACCTAGCCTCTGACATGAACAGGTCATGCTGGAGAGATAGCTTCCAGTTAACGTGAAACAGAGCCCCTCCCTGACCCTGTTCAAGCACAACCTAGACCAGTGGATAGGTGACCTCAAATTCATGCCTAGAGTGGTGCCCATGTCCCTTCTGGACAGAGGAAGCTGGTATTTACTACCATAGACACTTACCTCTGCGAACTTCAGTCACCTAACCACTGAAAGTTGGGGCAACTCAGATAAATATGGCTAGGCTTGTAAGGGCTCTAGGTCCATTAGCCTAGTAACCTTTTATGAACCTATGACTGTTAAGCCACCCTCCCAGATGCCCATTTGGCTGATTTGTTCCCCAGAAGCAAGAGCTCTACAGTCTATTTGCTAATAAGGTTTTAGCTGAGTACAAAGTATTGCTGTCATCTGCTGTGAAAGTTATCTTTTTCTTTGCCCTTAAGTTTACCACTGCACATATCCATAAATGCTAAAGGGTTGATGTGCATTAACCCTAAGAAAGGGAGTGCCACCCCCTTCAAGTGATGCAGTCTCTCAGAAGGTCCTAAACCCTTGGTGACAAGTTCATAGGTGTGTGCTAGGCTAACAATCACAAAGGCCTTTTTAAGCTTAGCCGTGCATCCCAAATCTCTGAGAAGTTCTGGTACTCTTGATTAGTATATGCAGGGGCCTGGGAGATGAGCCATTTACAGGCTGCCTGTGTCCATTACAGGCATAGGTACCAAGCCAGGAATGAATTTCCCATTCCCCATCTAGTTGTCCAAGTAACAGTTGAATTGGGTTAGGGAGGAGCTCTGCTTCACATGGATGGGAAGCCTGTTCCAGAGAAGATATAGTCTCTGGAATACATAGCTGTTTTTCCAGCAGGTCCTGTTTATAACACAGAGAAGGTTTAAATCTTTAGAATGGGTAATTCTGGTGCTCTTTGTATTGTGGATATATAGGAGGTCCATCTGGGTGAAGTCTGACAGTGTCTTATATGACAGGTGCAGATCTCCCCGCAACGGCTTGTAGGAGACAGAATACAGGGATAGAGTGCTGAAGCAGTCTGCATGGGACACGTTACTTATGCCCTGTATTCTTTTAGTGAGGAACCTCTGTAGACATTCCAAATTTTGGATGTTCCTGGTTAGGTACATACCAAAGGGAGCATTGTACTCAATGGTAGGTCTGGTGAATGCCCAATACATTGGAACAGTGAACTCCTTAGACCTAGATGTGATACCTTTGTTTATAAGTTGCACAAGATAGAATGAATTCCTCACTACTCTAGATGCGTGATGGTCAAAGGCTAGATTATGGTCTATATCTGTCCCCAAGACCCTGACTACTGGGTCAGGTCTTAGGGGTATGATGTCAGTGTGATAGTTACTGAGGCAGATGACTTTCCGAAGGATACTGTTATGCATTTCTTAACATTTCATTATAGTCCATGGCTCTGACACCAGCTATTTGTCTGCATCAGCCCTTCCTGGAGAACATTTGTGTTGGTGTGAGATTCTGTGACTGCTTCTAATTTGCATTCTTCTGCAAATTTAGTCAGTCAGAGGTCACTAACATTGGCCTTGACTTCAGAGAATTAAATGCAAAAAAGAAGTTGTCTCAGGACTGATCCTTCAGAGATTCCACTTGAGACTGGCTTCTTTGTAGAGCTGGACTCCCCAATTCTAACTTCTTGGGTCCTGTAGCCAGCTGGCTGTACACTGGGTGACACATAAGGGTTTATACCTAACCTCTTGAGTTTATCAACAATGCCCAAGATGGGTATTGTGTCAAATGCCTTGGCCAGGTCAAAGTAGGCAGTGTGAACTATTTTGCCCTCATCCATTGCCTTGGTGACCTTCTCAAAGAAGTCCACCAGGTTTAGTAGTCATGACCTGCCCTCGATTAAACCAAATTGGGTTGGGTCCAGTGACTGGAGGATTCCTATGTCATTGATCATTTCCATGGCTTTGCACATAAGATTAGTGAGACTTATAGGTCTCTAGTTTCCAGGGTCTGTAGATGGCCCACGTTTGTGCAGAGGGATGACTGTTGCTGTTTTCCATTCATGAGGTACAAAGCTTGTTTGGAGGCTACTGTTAAACAGCAATTCCAGAGGCCCTGAATGGTCATGTTATTTAAAAGGCAAACTAGGAGACTGGGCACATTGGTGCAGTGTTCTTGGCATTAGAGCATTAAGGACCTGTTCCCTAGAGATAGTAGAGGGAGTTATATTTGATGGTATATCCTGAGGAAAGTTGAAGGGGAGAGAGAGGTATAAAGTTGGAGCTGAATTTGTGGCCAGTATGTTTGCTATATCTTCTGGCTCAGTATAGCTAGCACCATTAACAATGCACTGTGCATACAACTGCGTATTGTCTTTGATGTTGCAAACATAGCTAAAGAATGCCTTGTGGTTGCCCTTGGCCTGGGAGGCCTAATTTACTTCAAATTTGGCCTTAGTAGACTTTGTTTGTCCTCTGAGTTCTTTGTTTAGTTTGAGAGTTATTTTATATTGTTGGGTGCTATACCTCCTAATTTTACCATGATTTTCTTCCTTTTATTACACAGCCTACTGATGCTGTGATTCCACGAGAGTGACTTCTGTTTTGAGTGGGTACAGCTGCCTGTATGCAGCTACTAACATGCTTGTGTAGAGTTTCTGTGAACAGTTCTGCATAGACAGCAGTCCTCTCAGGGTTTATGGGGGCTTGAAATTTTGCCAGGTTATCACTTAATACTTGGAAGTTAGCCTTAGAATATGTCAGAGTTATCTGTGGTACCAGGTTTTATTTTTACTTCAGTGGAGACCATTTTGTGGTCTGACCTTACCAGAGAATACATTACACTAGGGGGTGTGCAGCACTCTCCCATGTTAGTGAGGACAAGATCAACTGTGTTTGCACCCCTGGTCAATGTGGTGACAATCTGGTCCAGGGAGTTTGTGTTTACAAAATCCAGGAATCTCTGTGCTTGGACATTTGGTGTTGTGTATGATTTCCAGTTAATAGTGTAGTAATTAAAGCTGCCCATATGTTAGTAAAATGGATGGTGAGCGTTTCCAGTAAGTATACATGTTATGGTTTTCCTGGGTCATAGAGGGGGACGTATAGCTTACAAGGAAATGGTATGGGGTTTTGCCTGTGGTGATTTGAATGTGGAGATGCTCAATTGCATTGTCCTGTTTGACCAGCCTTGAGGTATATTTATTTTTTATGTAAATTGAGACAACATCACCTTTAGTCCTGTATTGTGTAGTAGCTGGTCTAAATGTGTGAAAGGCATTATAGCTTACACTGCTGGTGTGCTGTCTGTGGTTTTAAACCATGTCTCAGTGACCACACAGATGTCAGCATTCTAGGGTGAGGAGAATTTGTAGGGAGTGGAATTTCTTGTTTAGACTCCTAGCTTTGAGCAGTAACACTTAGATTTGCTATATTGGAAGTACTTTCAGTTGGGCATTGCCTAAAAAAGGCACTATGGGAGAGGACAATGTTGTAGCTAATATCTGAAAGCCTAGAGGGGAGAGTTGAAGACCATCCATGGCAAAGTAGTGTGGTATTCTCATCATCTCCTTTCATGCTGACAAATCTTGCACCCCCTTAGAATTACACCAGAAACTAAGCCAGTTGTTAAAGTCGGTTACTTTCTGTTTGTATTATGGCATCAACCTTGGAGGAGGTAAAATATTTCTCAGTGCTAGGCTCATAACAGCCTGGGACACATTCCAAGAGCTCCATGAGGTCTGCCGTCATATAGTCTTGGGTGGTATGTCTTAGGTTATTCGCACTCACATGCACTGTGACTGAGTCACACTTTGTACTTGTGGTCCAATGACCTGAGTGCATGTGTAATATGACAGATCCGGGCCCCTGATAAGCAAATAACTGTGACTTTCTCCTTACTCAGCCTGGTGAAAGAGACATCAGTATGTCTCACAGTGGAGTTTCCAGTGGCAAAATGTTGGACTGTGTGGTGGCTTGCCTTATGGGCTTAGAGTTACAGGCTATATGTGTTGATGCAGGTGTTGTTTCAAAAGAGTGTATTCGAAGCTGCTAAGTGTATTTGTTATATGTACTTCATCTAGGGGGTCTTTGGGATTTAGGAAGATTATATTTAAGTGCCTCAGTATATGTGGGTCTGTGTGTCTGCTTTGAACTGTGTGTGATAGTGTAATGTGTGTAGTGTTGATAACCTGGCTGACATTGAGTGCTTTTATATGAGAGCTTTGCCTCCAGTGACATTGTGTAAATACATCTTTCACATCCCATATCAGATTATTTGAGAATTAACTGGGCGTAAGTAAACCTGAGGCAATTTCTGCATTGCCCCAGAATGCCTATATTCAAAAAGTGGAGATAGTTGGAAAATTCATATCCATGGAAACAGACCTTATGAAGTAATTTCAGAAGTATCTGGTCTGCAGATCTGGGGAACACTGCTTGTCACTGCTGTCTGGTTGCCCTCCCCTGTGTGCAACAAGTATTGGTGAAATTTCAAGGGTGTTTTTACAGGAAAAAGGTCAACTCAAGGTGCTTGCATCTGTAGAGGCACTGCCAAAGACTTGAGGGGAAACTAATAAGTAGACCTTGAAGATTAATGGATGAAGTATCTAGGGAGATACTTTGAAGGTAGGATAGACAACAGCAAATTGAGCAGTACTTAAATTAGCTTAGTCAAGAATGATGAAAAGAGGAGATTCGCCTGAATGGCTGCTGCCTGGCTGCTACTTGTGTTGGTCTCATGACAGCTTCACACTGCTGAGATTCAATGCCCCTTTGCTTCTTTTCTCACCAGAAGCAAAACAGTAGCACCAATCCCAAGATGAGAAGCAGGCCGCAGGCTCTTAGGTGATCAGCAGTCATGTCCCAGATGATGCCAGTGTGTGTAGGCTTGTTGTAGCCATTTTTCTGGTTAGATGCCTTGAATAGCAACCAGAACAGTCAGGAAGGTCCAACACAGACATTCACTGCCAAATCAGAAACAGGAAGCAAAGCAGTCTGCTCCTTCACTCACCAGGAGCAAAATATAAGCACAAATTCCAAGCTGGCACCTGTGAAGCAGTTATTAGGCTTTCTGGTGATCAGCAGTCTCCAGGAAATAATGTCTCCATGCTCCTTCTCTCAGTAGGAGAAAAACAGAAAACTAATCCCTAGATGGACTACTGAGCAGCAGAATTTGGGCTGTTCAATAATTGGTGGTCTTGGACTAAGTATTGCAGATTATAAAGGTAAGATGGAAAAATGGGTTGATATCCAAGGAGTTGCAGTGTGCAGTAAGCAATTAGATATGAAAAAGGGGATAACGTAAGCTTTAGCTGTCTAAATGGACAACCATAAATTGTAAAAGAGCAAGATAGATTGGAGGATGGTGGGTAATTTGTGTCCTGGCTCTGTGGAATACAGTGGGATAGCCAATAAAGTTAAATAGCTGAAGTGGAGTGATTTCACAAAAGGATAATTTTGTGCTTATGCACAATAGCCAGTGAAAGAGGAGAGGGAAGGAAGTATGTGGTCAAATTAATGTAAGGGGTGGGTAAATAGTTGAGTTTAAAAACACAACAGCTCTAGGGTGGAGGAAATTTTATTTCTGTGTGACTCACAAGAGACAGCTGTAGTCCCTTTCCTAGTTTACTATGCAATTAAAAGTATAATACAAGTAAAATACAGTATAAGGACAATAAACCACAATATAGCTTCCCTTTACCCTAAGAAATATCACCCATACACAAGAATTCAAGACAGCTCTCAGACATTACCTGCATAGCTCTAGGAGGTGTCTTTGTAACCATCCCACTTAACATTTCTCCCCTTCCCTCCTTTCTCCCTTTTTCTTTTCCCCTACCATTTCTTTCCTCTCTGCCTCCTACCTTCCCTTACATCCTCTAACTATTCTAACTTCCTGACCTTTTAAAATGCTTTTCTACTCCTCCAATTTCTGCTTTAATATTACTTTTATTCTTTTAAGCCTACTTCTCTACCTTTCTCTTTCATTTTCCCTTTTTTACTCTCTTTTTTTCTTATACTTGCTAAAATAACTCTTTAGTCTGTTCTGTTTTACCACATTTAACTTGTTCCTAGGCATCCTTGCAACTTCACTCTGACCAAATATTCTTCTTTACCTTCTTCTAACTAGTCTTCCTACTTTCTACTACTTCTGTTCTTGTAAAATATCATACTACCTAATGACCTTTGTAATATATACACATTTTTGCAATCTGTATACAAATGTGTTATTCTGTACTCTGATCATTCTGCCTGTATATTTTTTGTAGGAGTTTTTACTCTTTTTCTTATATAATTTGTTTTGTAAACTTATGCATTTTTCATTTCTGTACCATATTTGTTTTACTAAATCTATTTTTTTTTAAATTCTGTGCAATCCTTAATTTTGTTGATTTTTCTCCTTGAGTCTCTGCTGAAAAAGGGCATTAGCTCAGACGGTCTAACCCAGTTAACAAATATCAAATAAATAAGTATACAAATTAGAAGAAGGCGATGAAGCAATGCTAAATACAAGAAAGCAAAAACAAGCTAACCTTTCCCTCATAGCAGTCTGTGTCAGAATCAGAGTGAGCTTTTTCAGTAAAGCCTTGAAATGTTTTATTTTATTCCCTTAAGTAGAAGGTTTAGTTCCTAGCTCCACCCTAATTTCACAGGTAGCCTTAACTGATTTGTTCTAATTTCTGTGTGACATTTCAAGATACACAGATGTAGTCTCTTTCCTAGTTTAAATATGCAACTTTGACTCTTCTTTGGTTTAGGACATCAGACTAAAGATGAATCTCTCTAGGATGACATAGAACAGAATTTTCAGTAACCATTTGAAATGTCAGGATCTGCTTCAGCGAGTCCCAAAATATGGAGACTGAATAGCTGAAAAAACTGAGAGAGAAATTTCTCACAGTATTCCTTTTTCTCTGAGGTATAGTGATCCTGGTGTTGGTATATATAAGTTCAGGGGAGAGGGAGTGGGTGTATAGGTGCTTCTGGAACTTTCAGCAGACCTCAAGAAATCGGGATTGAAGTTCCCCTCTGAATAACAGCACCACCAGGAAAGTAGAAGCTACCTTGGAAATCAGAACTACCTCTACAAGGTTCTGAAATGAATGTTAAATCTCTTTTTCGTCTTGTACTTCACTGACTTTACTTGGCACATCAAGTATGTTATATCACATTCTGGATTGTGATTCTCCAGGAGGTCATACTTGCGCTCCTGAAAGGCATTTGTATTCTAGGACATGATGAACATGATGAGCATGATGTAAGCATTTTGGTATGTCTGTATCTAAGGTGTGTTCATAAGTTTTCGTGCTGGCTCCCTTGGATTTCAATCGCCTGTGGACAGAGCCCAGTAACTTTCAGTGCAGTTTTGCAAACAGTAACTGAAACTTGTCCAAAATTATTTTGTGTACATTGCATAACATTACTGGAAATAAATAAAATAACGTGTTTCACTTGATAAATATATATGTGTGTATATCAATATCTATATAAAAAAACGGGAATAATTATTTATAAATTACAAAAATTCTCAGGGGGCAGATGACATGCAGCAAACTCTAGTTTTAAATGTTACACGGTAGCTAAAAGGGAAGTGCAGTTTTTTTAAAGACTCCATTAGATTTTTATTAATTCAGTGCAGCTTTAGTGTATTTTTTTTCAGTTCTCATGCATTTCCCTTCTGAAAGAACAGTTGCACTGCTTTTTACAGCCTTTTATCCTGGCCATGATTTTCATAGCTCCTATTGTTATGCCTGAAGTTGTGGGCATTGTGAGGCACAGTTGTTGTTTCTTTCGGCTTTTCCCGGTTAGGGGTCGCCACAGTGGAACTCCGGTCTGCTAATGATTGGCAGTAGATTTTTACGTACTGAGTTGCCAGCTCTGACGCACAACCTTCAACAAAGGTACGGCCATTCACGCATGTCTACACACAGAAGATGCTTTACCTGAGAATCGAACAGGACAATGTCTTAGTGTGAGGCGACAACGCTACTGCAGCACTACCACCACATTGTGAGGGACAGTGAGGTGTTAAATTACTGCAGGTGCAGCGCAATCTCACTGACCTTGTTTTTGTTTTACACTCTTATCCCTGACTTTAAAATGGTGGACAGTACCAGAGGTCTTATATAGGTTTCATATCATCCAGCAGAATCATATCACAAAACCTGATAACTGACATTTTATTGACAAGTTAGGAAACTCACTTTTTCTTTTTCTCACTCCTTAAGAAGTGATCCAGTAGATGGGCTTCAAAGTGAACCAGATGGCGGTAATAGTAATGATTTGCCCCACCACTGTGCAAGACAGGATGACACCAAAGTCCCTCCTATGATCAAACAGCCATTGAGTTGTACATAAACAAATAAGACATTTTCTTATATGACCTATGCAGAAGGGTAATGTCTATCTTGAAGTATCTTGAAGCAGGATGTAGACAGGGGCATCATCCTTACAACCATTCACATCATGAACTCTTTAAAGAACAACTCCAGTACTTTGCTAAAGTTAAGTATTTAGCAGTCATGGAGGGAGACATTTCCAGGATAGACCTGTTCCCATCAATCTGAAATATAGTCCTCCTGCTGTTCTGATTGATCTAGAAGGGCATTGGAAATTTGATGTTCTTGCCCTCCTGGCAGCGTGTGTACCTTTCCTTCTTTTCTCTTGGTTCCCCACCTCATAGCAGAGAAAAGGTTGAGGATTATTTTCACTGCCCCTTGAAGTACAACCACAGTTTTGTTTCATCTCTCATTTCATTGGTTTTACAGGAAACTATCCCAGTGCAAACCAGGAAAGCCCCTCTTAGTTAATATAGAAACTCTCTGTACTTAAAGGACTGCCTCCTCATCTGGATCCCTTGCTAGTATCTGTTCTTTTAAGATGGAGAAGGTCTCCATTTATTTACAACTTTAGATACCGGTGATCTTTACAAAACTATTGGACATTCTTATGGGATTAGTTGGGTTGTTGAATGGCTGTTGAGGCGATGCAGCAGTGCACACATGAAAACAATTGTGGCCTTTTGTGATTTGATTTTGAAGTGCAACATATTTTCTTTCGAAGACAATTTCATCCATCCACAATGCCCTTTTCCCATTTCTGCACATGGGATCGGGGGGTGTCACTTCAGTAGTAACAATCATATAGCACCAATGTGCCCACCACTGGGTGACTAGCCCTGTTCCAATTTGAGAGCAGTTATTTTCAACAGATTTTAAGTGGCCATTGAGTTTCCTTTGGCCTAGTTGTATGCAGATGTTTGGCTTTCAAAGAATTTTGTTTTGTCATGTCTGTATTTCAGCAGCATGGTGTTTGGTTTGTACACTACATGGATGCTTGCATTTTTTATTTAGAGGCGTGACTTTAAATTGGGAGTGCTTTGTTGAAGTCTTAAGCATATTGTTATGCTTCTTTAAACTTGGATTGTAAATATGATTGTGACATCCCTCCTTTGGGCCAGTGATCATGGAGTCTCAATCCTCACCACTAACACCAGTGAGGGACGTTCACCTGGAACAAAAATATATACACACAGTATTTCCAGATGCAGCTCTCTGCACCAAGCACAATTTCCCTTAAGAGCACATAGGGAACACACACACAGTCCTGGGTTTTCCTTGGTCTCTCTCTCTCTCTCTCTCTAGGTGTCCAAATTAGACTCTCCACTAACACTGCTGTAGAGTTGAGTCTTCAGCCAAGTGTTCCAAGCCAAGTCCTCCACCACCCTCTCTGTGAACCCAGTGGTCTGTGTTCCTGCTCCAAGTAGCTGACACACACACACACACACACACACACACACACACACACACACACATACACACACACACCTTGGAAAGGCTAGCACAGATTTACCAGCTATGTCCCTTTTGCCCAGACTATAAGGTAGGTACTGCCACCAGAACACTCCAAAGCCAGCTACTGTAAGGCTTTTACAAGGGTACTCAGTTATACTGAGTAAAATAAATACTAATACAAGTGGTAGTGTTTGACCAATGCAGAAAGACTTTCAGGAGCAGCCATGGTGTCACCAAATAAATATAAGTACTCTCAAAGGTTAAAACATTCTCTAAAAGACCAGCCATAATGAAAAGTTTAAATATATTTAATAAACAGTAAAAGAACATGAAAAGAGTTTCAGTCACAGGAAATATTAAAAATAATGCAGATGGATAGATTCACACAAATACACAAAACAGTGGTTAACTAATCTCACTATATTTTCCTGACTGATCTAAAGAATTCCCTGGTTACTTACTAAAGTAAGACAAGATGAAGTGGGTGAATGATTCTCCTTTGTCTAGTTTCAAAAAACAGACTGCTCTGAAACGTCTCTCTCATCTAGTATTAAAACATCATTTCAGTGCTGGATTGCAGAATGACATCACATACATCTGCTCATCTGACTCTGGTTCCCACACACACACGCACACACGCACACACACACACACACTTTGGTAAGATGTGCTATAGCATCTGGAAGCTGTAAAACCATTTCAAAACTTCCACCCTTCCAGGTTAGCAATTAGATCACCTCTAAGGATAGTACAGTCAGATTCCTAGTCCTGGTTTTCACAGACATTTTGTCTCTGGCTGCACTCAGAGCTGTAAGATACAATACTTATGGCCTAAGCCAGGTAATTTAAATTCAGACTGTTTTTCAAAGTTAGCTGGACTGAGATTAACCTCTTCTTTTCCAGTGTCCTCTGTTACAGTATATTCATTTCAACATTTACAATACAGTCTGACATACAGGTGTATTTCTTTGCTGTCCAGCAGGACCCACTGTTGGTACATTTTTAACTCAAGCAGCTTTACAAATACCTTTTCAATGCGAGCACCTGTACAAATCAATTTGACATACAAATGACATGTAATTCTTTACAAAATTCCAGATATCTATGCTGACATATGTTACACATCCACTGCCCCACTTCTCCTGGCATAGTTGGCAAGACCTCACATGTCTCCCTCCTTTGAAGACTCAAGCTAGTTTCTCAAACGACCCTGGAGAAACACTGCTTGAGAGGAATAAGCCTGTCTGGGAATACATTAACCCATACCATGTTTTGAGATCCATCTGCATTGGTATTGCTGACTCCACTACACTGTCATGTGATATGCCTGCAACCCTAGGCTCCACCTTAATAACTTGGCATTTTGCTGGCTGGCTCGCTGTAATCATAGATCAGTCTCAGACTACTACTGCCACCTACTGCAAATACTCAGCACCAGGGCCTTCCTATCATGGTAAGGCTTCATCATGTTAACATGGTGCAATTTCTGCACCTGCCTCCTGCCAGCAGGTTTACCATGTAGTTAACATCACTGACCTTAATTACCACTTTGAAGAGTCCTTCCCAAGCTGCCTGCAGCTTATTGTGTCTGACAGGAATGAGCACCATAGCCTGCTGTCCCAGAGTATACTCTCAGGCTCTAGCATTCCTGTCATACCAGCTGTTTTTCTGCTGCTGGGCTCCTGCCAGGTTCTCCTGGGCCAAGCCCATGAGCTTCTTAAGCATGGTCCTGGAGTTTAGGACATATGTCACAACAGACTCCTTGTGGGATTCACACTCACCCTTCCACTCATCATGAATCATATCGAAAGGCCCCCGCACTCTGTGCCCATACAGCAACTCAAAGGGTTAAAAACCTGTGGATTCCTGGGGTACCTGTGTGTACGCAAATAGCAGGAGGGCAAATATTTGTCCCACTCTCTCTTAAACTGGTCTGCAAATGCCCATAGCATGATCTTAAGTGTAGAGTTTAACCTCTCCACCAGACCATTAGTCTGGGGATGGTAGGGAGTGGTCTTAAGTGCTTCATCCCACAGTGCTCCCACAGACAAGCTAGCAGGTCTGACATGAAATTGGCACCTCTGTCAGTCATTATTTCTCTCAGGAAATCTACCCTGCTGAAAATGTCTAAAAAAGCGTTTTTCACTTTCTCTGCCTGGATGGAGGAAAGGTCCACTGCCTTTTGGTATCTAGTAGCATAATCTGCTACCCTCAAGATATACCTCTTCCCTGTAGAACTTGGGCTACTCATAGGCCCCACAGTATCCATAGCTACCCTCTGAAATGGCTCCTCAGTCACAGGCAAAGGCATCAAAGGAGCTTTGAGCTTGTCTCCTGCCTTGCCTACGTTTTGGCACTGCTCACATATCCTGCAGTGCACTGTAACATCCCTTACAATCCCAGGCCAATAAAAGTTCTGCATAATACATCTCTTGGTATGCTTTATGGCTAGAAGTGCCACATGGTTGGCTGTAGGCACTACCAACTGCTGTATTACCTCACTCTCTAGCCCTCCTTCAGGGAGCCATTCTCTAAACAGTAATCCCTTGTTCCAGTGTACAGACTCCCCTTTTACGTGAGAATCAGGTGCCTCCCTATCTACCTCCCTCAAGCCATGTAATGTAGGGTCTGAGAGCTAAGCCTGTCTACCTTTGTGACCCTTCCCAGATTCCCTTCCATAGGAAGAGTGGTATCCTATGACAGTGGTGCCTCACTGTCAGCCTGGGTACTACCACTCACCTCTGCTCTTGCAGTCACTCTGTCCCATGAAGCACCAGTACCTACCAGCAGCTGTGCATCACCTTCAGGCTCACTGGTACAGGGTAACTCCCTCCTTGAAATAGCCACCTCACCAGCCCTGGCTTCATGTGTGGGGTCTATCTGGGTCTTCCCCAGGCTACCAGCCCCACATGCCTGTTTCCAAGCCTGACTTGCATGTAACTGCATGCACACAAGGTACTGCATTATCAAAATCATTCCATATCAGGACATCTGGAGGGATATCCTCAAACACACCTACTTGCTTGCTTCCTTTTCCACCCTCCCAGTCAAGGTGAACCCCGGCCAAAGGCATTTAAAGTGGGGTCCGTCCTAAAGTTCTGACTGGAGTGGACTGCCCCAACAAGTACTGCTTCTCTTTAACCACTGCAGGCTTTACATTGGTTATGTCAGAAGCTGTCTCTCTCTCAGCATTGGCTTGTTTCCACTCACTAAGATAGCAAAACTGAAAACTGGTTGCAGGAAGGAAGGCACCAAACACAAAAAGTAAGAACAAGCAGTTTAATCCGAAATGAAGCGCTAGTCGTCACAGTAAATACTGTGACTTCTTCAGATAAAAACAACATTCAGAGCATGCCCTTAAGTAGTCAGTGAGCAGTAGTTAATTTGTTAGGTAATTAACCAATATTAGTTAATCAGTTCATTTCATTCTTCTTGACAACAAATTGAAAACTAGTACTCATAGATTCTGCAGTTTCTAAAGACTACAAAAGTGTCACAAACACATTTAGACACACCTACATGCAAAACTCAAACCCTAACCCTACCGAAGAAACAATACTAAATGTTCTTATATACCATAAAATACCTACAAAGGTTTTTGTACTTTATAAGTACCAGATATCTAAAATACTAAAATGACATGGTAAACCCATGTTCGTTCCTACTATTGTTGATTTTTAAGATCTTGTGTACAGTTAATACATTCTTTATATGAATTCTATACAAAAAACCCTATCTAGTAAGGCTTTTTAATTTCAGAATACATACAATAGAACATCTTTCATTTAGACCTAGATACTGCCCTGCATTGGTGTTCAGCTGCCATATTAATTCTAAACGTTCTAACTCCAGTGAAACTGGACCCCCTCCCCATGTTATCGGGTACAATTTGGTCTATTGCCCTGAACAAAAACCTGTGATCCATGTATTCACGGATATGTTTCGCTAGGGCACTATCTTCGCTCAGTTTGCCAATGTGGTATAGATGTTCATATATTCTTTCCCATAATTTCCTATCTGTTTTCCCTATATAGAACGCAGGACATATTTGGCATTGGGCTAGGTATATGACCCCTTTAGACTGGCAGTTTAATCTAAATCTGGTGGTGTATGGAGTGCCTTTGATCTTAAACTTCTGACCCAGATCCATATGTTTACAGTACTTACACATACTACATTTATACATCCCACATCTACTGACTAGTACATTAGAGTTTCTTTCAACTAGATTTTTTAAATTAGATCCTCTTTTGAAGGTAATTCTAGGTGTGTGAGCCACTTTCTTACTTATAAAGGTGTCTGACCATAGTAGGTTCCAGTTCTTCCTGATGATCCCACATAAGACAAGAGCATCTACGCTGAATGAAATAATGAAATTATTAAAATTACTAAAATTCTGGAGTACATTACTGTCGGTGTTCCCTTCAATATGTAAACCTATAGTATCAGTGGGTGTATCAATTTGATTTTGACTTAAAATAGGTTTGTAGACGCCGTTCGTACGCTTGTGAATCACCTCTTCAATAATCAGATTCAACAACTGTATAGGGTAACCCCTCCTAGTGAACATCTCCTTCAAGTTGTTACATTCTAAGTAGAAGTCTCTATCTAGGGAGGTCATCCTAGCTGCCGTGACCAACTGTCCTTTTACTACTGACTTCTTCTGGTGGTAGGGGTGACAGCTAGAGAAGTGCAAGAAACTATTAGAATAAGTTTCTTTTCTATATATACGTGCGTTGTAGCATTCATTGGTTGTAACTTTACAAATCAGAACATCCAAGTATGATATGGAATTTGCACCAAATTGTGATGTAAACTGCAAGAAGTCAGTTGTCTCATTAAAGTAGCTGACAATTGCATTAGCTGTGTCGTTGTCACCCCTTATCACCATGAAGATTTCATCCAAGAATCTAGTGTAGTAGTATACCTTGTCTTGGACCCAGTTGTTCTGTAGGACATATTCGTGTTCCCAGTTAGCCATTACTAAATTGGCGAAACTGACACCACATGGGGACCCCATTGCTATCCCTGATAGTTGTAAAAACAATCTTTTTGTCAAAGATTACATAGTTATTGGACAAAATAATGTCCAGTAGTTCACTAAGCAAACTTATTGTATCATTAGGTACGCCCTTGATTCTCAGAATGTGGTTAATTCTCTCTATGCCCTCCATGTGTGTGATGGACGTATACAAGTCCTTAACATCTACTGTTAAAAAATTGTAACTATTGTAAATTATTTAGACAGTGTAGGAACGACCAAGAGTCCTTGCAAAGTTATTTCTCACTAGTTACATATTTTTGTAGCACAGAATCCACATATTTTGCACATGCATACGTTATGCTATTTCTGGCGTCAACTAGTAGTCGCAAGGGAGGGTTGCTTATATCTTTGTGCATTTTAGGTACCCCAAAGATATTAGGTATTCTGGGCACTGGCATAGATAAATAGTTGAATAGATTAATATCTGTTCTGTTTTCAATTAACAATTCGTATATGAAAGATTTAACGTGACTGCAAGCTGTATTTAACTCATTTCTAGAAACCTCTTTGTAAGCATCCGTGTTGAGTATTTGTAACATTCTAGTACTATAGTCATTGATGTTCATCATAACCAGTCCCCCTCCCTTGTCAGGTTTCATTATTCTCAAACCGGCTGTTTGCAGTTCATCTAATAATTGCCTCTCTCTTACAGTAATGTTTCTTACAAAATTCTTGTTGGTTTTATTTTTCACCAATTCATTCCTGAAGTCCAACTCACAAGTTTACTCTAGCAGGTCTAGGATTGGGTGCAAGGGTGGATTAAATGTACTAGGAATGTGGAACTCATCTTTTCTGGTAGTATTTTCACCTAAGATGAGATTTAGGTTAAGTTTACGCAAAAACAGTTTTAGGTCTATAAGTGAAGAGGCAAGGTTTGCTCGATAATATGGCACAAAAGTCAATCCTTTAGCAAATAGCTCTACTAAGGCTCCATCTGTAGTCAGGCCAGAGAAATTGTAGATAATAAAGTCATTCTCTTTGTTGTAAAGCAGTTTACAAAAACTGCTACCTACATCAATGTTCACTTCCTCGTTCTGTTGCCTTCTTGTTCTTCCACTGATTTTGATAGTGTGCTGGTTGCTGGGGCTTGTGGTTTAGTGAATGGTTCTGAAAATTTTCACCTTGGCTATTGTGTGAGCTGTCATTATTAGATGTGTTGTAGTATGATTTTTGTTGCTGGTGGATCCTTTCACTCCTAGAAGGTACAGTCTGCGCTGCCACCTCTTCGTCATGAAAATCAAGATTGTTGACCTCCTCATTCATAGTAGACACACCCCTGCTACTCTTTTGGCCTGTAGGGTTCCACTGCTGAGATGTGGGCGGTTTCTGGTATGCTGATTTGTTGTTATACGCTGCCCGGTCTCTGTTCAACTTTTTTATTTTAATAGACTTTGATTTGTTAATAAACTACTCTATACTAGAGAAAGTCCTGTTGTAGTCGTACTGATATCTTTGAAAATCATTACTGGCTCTAATAGCTGTATCAAGGTCAGTAGATTCTTCCATTAACTTGTCGATGGATCGTTGGTAATGTTTACACATGACTTGCAATAGTTCAGTCCCTTGTCTGTTAAAGAGCTTGATGAGCTCGTGGTGAAACACTGACCCCTCTTCCAGACCAGTGGGATACTGCCACCTTCTCAGCCCCTTCGGGACAGTATTCTCACTTATGCATTGTCGGAAATAGCTAATTTCCAACTGTAACTTTTTATGTTTAAGCATACATGAGTCCAGTTTCTGCAGGTTGGCAACTATATTTTTTGTACTCCTGTTCACTTTCCTCTGAGAGCAAGTTTAAAGGCTCATTAAGCCATGTATGTGCATCCACAGAACCAATAAGCCCCGAGGAACTATTTCCAACTGGAGAATTATTATTAACAGTTTGAATTTGTGCAGTTCGGTTCCTGCCAGGACGCTGAGGTAAACAAACTTCAGCATGCAGAATACTGACATTATTAATGCCAGAAGTAGATGATATAGTATTGGTAACAACAATAGTTGAGTTACCTTGTGTTGATATAGTATTAGGGGAAGGGTTGGACAAGTGGTTCACCTTGTCCGTCAGGTCCTCTATCCGTTGGGCCAATAGACCGATAAGCAACGTTAGGTTGCCATTATCGTTGCTATTTTCCTGTGATGACTGCATGCTGGTGAAAACAGCTCCTTCTATATCCATGATCCACAAACAAAAGACACAAGCCGATGAAAGAACACAAAACTGAAAACTGCTTGCAGGAAGGAAGGCACCAAACACAAAACGTAAGAACAAGCAGTTTAATCCAAAATGAAGCACTTTTCGTCACCGTAAATACTGTGTCTTCTTCAGATAAAAACATTGAGAGCATGCCCTGAAGTAGTCAGTGAGTAGTAGTTAATTAGGTAGGTAATTAACCATTATTAGTTAATCAGTTCATTTCATTCTTCTTGACAACAAATTGAAAAGTTGTACTCATAGAAACAACAGTTTCTAAAGACTACAAAAGTGTCACAAACCCATTTAGACAAACCCACATGCAAAACTCAAACCCTAACCCTACAGAAGAAACAATACTAATTGTTCTCATTTACCATAAAATACCTACAAAGGTTTTTGTACTTTATAAGTTCCAAATATCTAAAATACTAAAATGTCCCACATTCTGTATAGGGGAAGTAGGAAATTGCGGGAAAGAATATATGAACTGTACCACATTGGCAAATTGAGCGAAGACAGTGCCTTAACGAAACATATCCACGAATACATGGATCACAGGTTTTTGTTCAGGGCAATAGACCAAATTGTATCCGATAACATGGGGAGTCCAGTTTCACTGGAGTTAGAACATTTACATTTAATATGGCAGTTGAACACCAATGCAGGGCAGTATCCAGGTCTAAGTGAAAGATGTTCTATTGCATGTATTCTGAAATTAAAAAGCCTTACTAGATAGGGTTTTATGTACAGAATTCATGTAAAGTATGTATTAATTGTACATAAGATCTTAAAAATCAAAAATAGTAGGAACGAACATGGGTTTCCCATGTCATTTTAGTATTTTAGATATTTGGTACTTATAAAGTACAAAAACCTTTGTAGATATTTTATGGTGTATAAGAACATTTTGTATTGTTTCTTCTGTAGGGTTAGGATTTGAGTTTTGCATGTGGGTGTTTGTAAATGTGTTTGTGACACTTTTGTAGTTTTTAGAAACTGTAGTTTCTATGAGTACTAGTTTTCAATTTGTTGTCAAGAAGAATGAAATGAACTGATTAACTAATATTGGTTAATTACCTAACAAACTACTGCTCACTGACTACTTAAGGGCATGCTCTCAATGTTGTTTTTATCTGAAGTCACAGTATTTACTGTGACGAAAAGCGCTTCATTTTGGATTCAACTGCTTGTTCTTACGTTTTGTGTTTGGTGCCTTCCTTCATGCAACCAGTTTTCAGTTTTGTGTTCTTTCATCGGCTTGTGTCATTCACTAAGATAGGATATAAACTTGGTCTGGTATCCCTGTTGTCTTCAGACAACTTACCACTGACATACTGTTATTCCCACTTGCTGACTCCCCCACCTTTTGTTCCCCACCTCACTTCCATGGACATCTTTATGTTACATGGTCCCACTGGTTACATTTAAAACATCTAACCCTTGATCCTGGCCATGTACCTTAACTAGTGGCTTCAACTGTTACTGGTGGACTCTGTTGGGGTGGTTTAGGCTTCCCACCATAGATTCCCTTATATCCTTGTGCAGTGATGCCATGCTTGCTAAGCAGAGATCCCCTTTTGTCCCTCAGTTCATCTGCAGAGTTACACACCCAGTCTGCCAACCAGATTTGCATGTCATCAGGCAAAGTGCTAAGGGCTTGTTCCCTCACCAAAAGGTCTGCCAGCCTTTCAAAAGTGGTGACCTGACACCCACTCACCCACCTATGAAAATAAGTGCTTAACTCAGCAGTATAATCACATGCACTTTCATCTGCCTTGCATCTATGCTCATGATTCTTTTTTCTGTAAGTTTCAGGTGTTAACTTAAAACATTCCAATAAACATTGTTTTACTTTATCATAGTTTAAACAACCAGCAGCAGACAATTTAGAAACAGCAGTTACAGCTTTACCATGAAGTAAGGTGTCCATGAACCATACCCAGAGCCCTTGATCAACATTATACTGTTTACATATTCTGCTGAATATATGAATAAAACTATCAAAGTTATCACTCTCTGTAAACTGTGGAAGAATTTTACTGACCTTTCTTTCTTCTGGGGTTTGATTATTCCCTTCTCTATTACCTCCATGAGCCTGACAAAGATTCAGCATCTACCTCTCATGTTGACAATGTTTCTCATTTTCTTGTGCCTGCAAATAAAGCAGTCTCTCTGCTGATTCTAATTCCATTTGTTTTGACTGCTGCAGTCTCTCTGCTGATTTTAATTCCAAATGTTTGGCCTCCAGTTCAACTCTCTTTAACTCCAGATGGGTTTTTATATTCTCTGAGGAAAAGGTGAACTGTCCTGTTTCTGAGGGCTGCAAATCCCCATCACCAGACTGGTTACTGGTCTGGGCTACAGCTGTGGCTAAGGCTGAAATCAATTTCTCTTTAGTTAGTTTGGCATGCACCTGTCCTTTGGCTTCATACACCTTGACCAACTGGTTCTTTGTCAGCTTGCCATAATCCTCTGCTGATATCTTTGCCTGCTTTCTCTGACTAAACTAAGCTAACAAAAAAAAAATAAAGCTGTTGTGAAAGTGAAACTGTATAGGTTTACCTTGCAGCTGCTGAGAGTACACACACTGTAGATTAGTATGTGTGTATGTACTGTAAAAAGTTACAAACAAAGGGAGCAAACCATGGAGCCAAAGCCAGTACAGCATTCGATAAATAAAGTCCCAAGCAGTATTCCAGTATCCTTAGAGAATGTATTTATTGACATAAATCCATACAATAGTAGGTAAGCGCTTTCGCCATAGGGCTTCTTCAGACCTTCTTTAATCATATCAAATCAACTGCGCTTAAATACTAATAAAAGCGGGAAACTTTCATGACAAGTACTTAATAGTTAACTCTTAAAGTAACACTAACATAAATCTCAGAAAACACTGAAAAACTTTGTACAACAATACAAAAGTGCAATACATAAGACACTCTCACAACATAGTATGTACTCAAATATACTCTCAAAAACTCATAAATACTTTTAAAAGGCATAAAATGTATATCAATAAATAATTATATATGTGCATAAAAAATATATATATAAAAATATACATATAAAAAACTCTTATGAGTACAAACTATACTATATAGTTAAACATCTGCTATTGCAACTAGGATGAAATATAAAAATATAAACAGCTAACAATAATCATAAAAACAATATTCACCTGTGTAATCTACGTGTTTTCAAAAAAGGTTTAATGGGAACCATATTGTTAATCCCAGGAACTCTGTCTGATCTAAGCCTCATGATCCAGATAGCTTCTCTATTCTCAGTTTGTGTCCTAATATCTCCTCCCCTGGGTCCAAGATTTGTTTGCTCTATTATACGAAAATTAAAAACGTGTGTTTCACCCTTTTCCATAACATGCCTGGCCAACGCATTAGTCCTGGTACCTGTTCGAATATTATATAGGTGTTCACGTATTCTCTCTCTCAGCATTCTGTTTGTCTTACCGACGTAGAATGCTGAACACCCTTCACATGTAGCTAAATAAATCACATTTTTCGATGAACAAGTACCATTCACCTTAAACTCATATATTCTCTGAGAGATGGGGTGTATAAATACATGATCTGAACTTATATAGGTGCAGAAATTACAGCTATTGCAACAAAAAGTACCAAAGGCAGTATGTATGCTCGGATCTACATAATCCCTCGGATAGCATAAAAGTCTCTTAAGATTCTTTTTATTCTTATTTATGAATCTTGGGGAATCTCCAACTATTTGTTCTATTTCAGTATCAGCTAACAACACCCTCCAGTGTGACCTAACAATATCTTTAATCACACCTACATCTGTGGTGTAAAATGGGGTAGGTAATGTTGTCCATCTTTTGTTTATGATTCCTATCTAACACCTGCACTACATGCCCTACTGTATCACTAGATGAACAGTTAAAGTATGGTGCTGCACTATCATTCCTAAGGACAGATATATCTTGTGTTCCTTTTTGAATGTCACTATTCGTATAACCTCGTTGCATAAACCTCTCACATAACTCATCTATTTCTTTCTCAAATCCTATTTGTGTAGGATTATATCTAGAGACACGTATCGCCTGTCCCTTAACTATATATGTACCAATTATTTGAAGTTCACCTATGAATTCTCTCGAATCAGGATTCCATTTTTAGATGTATTTGTGGAACGCCTACCCAATGGGATGGTCAATACAGGTGTATATAGGAAGGCCTGTCACAAGAATGTGTTGTTGCATAGGCTGAGTATGTATATGGAAATATAGTTAAGGGACAGGCGATACGTGTCTCTAGATATAATCCTACACAAATAGGATTTGAGAAAGAAATAGATGAGTTATGTGAGAGGTTTATGCAACGAGGTTATACGAATAGTGACATTCAAAAAGGAACACAAGATATATCTGTCCTTAGGAATGATAGTGCAGCACCATACTTTAACTGTTCATCTAGTGATACAGTAGGGCATGTAGTGCGGGTGTTAGATAGGAATCATAAACAAAAGATGGACAACATTACCTACCCCCTGTTTTACACCACAGATGTAGGTGCGATTAAAGATATTGTTAGGTCACACTGGAGGGTGGTGTTAGCTGATACTGAAATAGAACAAATAGTTGGAGATACCCCAAGATTCATATATAAGAATAAAAAGAATCTTAAGAGACTTTTATGCTATCCGAGGGATTATGTAGATCGAGCATACATACTGCCTTTGGTACTTTTTGTTGCAATAGCTGTAATTTCTGCACCTATATAAGTTCAGATCATGTATTTATACACCCCATCTCTCAGAGAATATATGAGTTTAAGGTGAATGGTACTTGTTCATCGAAAAATGTGATTTATTTAGCTACATGTAAGTGTTCAGCATTCTCGGTAAGACAAATAGAATGCTGAGAGAGAATATGAACACCTATATAATATTGAACAGGTACCAGGACTAATGCGCCAGGCATGTTATGGAAAAGGGTGCACTGCTTTTAATTTTCAGATAATAGAGCAAACAAACCTTGGACCTAGGGGAGGAGATATTAGGACACGAACTGAGAATAGAGAAGCTATCTGGATCATGAGGCTTAGATCAGACTGAGTTCCTGGGATTAACACTATGGTTCCTATTAAACCTTTTTTGAAAACACGTAGGTTGCACAGGTGAATTTTGTTTTTATGATTATCGTTAGCTGTTTTTTATATCTTAGTTGCAATAGCAGATATCTACCATATAGTACAGTGTGTACTCATAAGAGGTTTTTATATATTTTTTATGCATATGTTTTATGTATATATGTAATTATTTATTGATATACATTTTATGCCTTTTAAAAGTATTTATGAGTTTTGAGTATATATGAGTGCATACTATGTTGTGAGAGTGCTTTATGCATTGCACTTATGTATAGTTGTATAAAGTTTTTTCAGTGTTTTCTGAGATTCATGATGGTGTTACTTTAAGAGTTAACTATTAAGTATTTGTCATGAAAGTTTCCCGCTTTTATTAGTATTTAAGCGCAGTTGATTTGATATGATTAAAGAAGGTCTGAAGAAGCCCTATGGCGAAAGCGCTTACCTACTATTGTATGGATTTATGTCAATAAATACGTTCTTTAAGGATACTGGAATACTGCTTGGGACTTTATTTATCGAATGCTGTACTGGCTTTGGCTCCATGGTTTGCTCCCTTTGTTTGTAACTTTTTACATTTTATACTTTGCTTTCTACAAAGGGGCATTCACTCCGCTTTGGCACTCATTGGAACTGTTTATGTGTGTATATACCTTTAAGAAGCTATCCAAGGGCTTATACTAGAGTATAAATACTGAGCACGTGCAAGCCTGACTGCCATTTTGTAGTTAGCTGTTGAGATGTGAACATGTATGTATGTGAGCTGTGTTTGTTAACTAGTTCGTTCATATTTAATGATTCTGCTATCCATCCTGATGTGTTTGTATATATTAAAGCATCTGAATGAAACCCCAAGCCGCCTTATTATTTGTACTAGAGACGAACGAACGACATGGTGACAGAAGTGACATATCCAAAGGGACATGTTATCAGAAATGGCATATCTAAAGAACGTGGTAGCAGAAGGAGCATATCTAAAGGGCCTGAGGTAAGAACCAGCATACCAAAGGGGCATGAAGTTTAAAACAGCATGGCAAAAATGATTTAAGGTACTTATCCAGATGCTGGTGGAATACACAGCAGTGGACCATCCCAAAACTGTGCATACTTTGTAAAACAGGTCAGAAATTAATTTCAGGTATTACAACTTGCTCAGCACTATTTCTTTTTCACATAATATGAAAAGGGGCATACAGAACTTTCTGAATAATTTTCGCATAAACAGATATGTACAATACTGAAAAAAATTTTAAAATTACTACGGAAAATGTTTGAAATAAAGTCCAAATTGCATAAAACAAATAGGGGAAACAAGAGCATTTTTCACAAAGCATATGTATTTTCGTATTAAGCAAAGATATCCGAGTTTTCAGAAGTGCATAAAGTGTTTGCATGTTTGTGAATTGTTACAGTAAAGTTATTTTGCAAAGTACAGCCATTACAAGGCATATTTCTCAAAGTACAGCCATTACAAAGCATATTTTGCAAAGTAAAGTATTTTGAAGAGTTTATTGTGCATTTGGATGTTGTTACAAGCTGACAGCACAGTTTGTTCATACATAATTACAAGGGTCATATTTTCAATGTGTTTGTGCATACTTTGTGGGCATAGCAGATGGATTTTGAAAACCCAGTGCACTTGTGTTTGACAGTACTATTACCGAGAACTGGAGAGTATTCGAGCAAGAGCATATTTTCATATAGTCTGCATTTTTTGATAAAGCTGACCATACAAAGGCATTTATTCTGCTTAATTTAGCTGGGTCAGAAGCTATAGAAAGGGAACCCTCATTTGTGTATGCACCTGCTAGTTATACTAGAGAAGGGGAAACCATTATATTGTTGTACAGGCTGAGTCAAAAGAGGACTCAGAGTGCTTAAAACATAAATTTATAGAAATGTGTAACCCTCCAGACAAATGTTACAATAGAAAGGCACTTATTTTACACAAGGCATCAAAAACCTGGTGAAACTTCTGCAGCATATATAACTGACCTGAGAAGTAAAGCTAAAATGTGCAGATTTGGTGACTTAAAGGATGAGCTGATAAAGGACAGACTTCTGTGTGATATAAAAGATGATGCTGTAAGAAAGATTTTACTTTGTGACAGTGATTTAACTTTGAAAAAGACCACTGCAATTTGTCTGATATACAAGCTTACAGAAAAGCACACGAATATGCTTACAAATGAGAGCAGCTCTAGAAGGCACAATGATAAAGCTCATGTTAATAGTATGCAGCACATGGTTATAAGAAACATGCCCAAGCACATGACAGCTGTAACCCCTGCAGCACCTGTTGGTAAACCCCAGAACTTTCTAACACGTTCCAGACTTTGCACAGTGTCAGTGAAGCACAAGAGTGAGTCAGCATACTCAAAGGATGGGCCCCCACCCACTATCATTGCCAGCTGTTGTAATTGTGGTAGAAGTCATGAATCTAAAAGGGAAAAGTGTTTAGCTTTTGGTCAAGAATGCCACAATGGTAATACATGGAATCATTTCAAAAGATTTTGTAAATCAAAAGAATGTGGATGCTTTTATTAAAAGGGAACATTTTAAGAAACGAGTTGATCGGATAGACTGTGACAAGCCTGCTGTTTATGTTGATGGTGTGTCAGTGCTTCAGGAAACGGTTAATGTAGTAGATTTAAGGGCCAAGAATGAATTATTTTGTACTGTTCGGAAAAATGGCAAGCCCACAGAGCTCCAAAGTTGACACAGGTTGTAAGTGCAGTGTTACATCTGCAGAAACATTTGCCGGAGCATTTAAAGGTGAAAGGCTTGATTTGACAAGGTGTGCGAAACTTGTTGTTTATGAAGGTGAAGAAATTCAAACTGAAGGCTCAGTAGTGCTTTCATGTTACTTGCAGCAGAGTTGAAGAAGCTACGACTTATTATTTTATGTGGTTAAGAGGCACATTCAATCTTTATTAAGGTGCAGAGATGCTTTGAAAATCGGACTGCTTTCATTTAATAAGGAAGTCCATCAAGTTAGCTTGAAAGACCACCACTCTAATTCTGCCAGCACATTTTTTCTACGTATGCTGATCTTTTCCAAGACAAACTAGGCAAACAGTTGTGCTCTCCATGAAGTTAGACCCAGAGGTCAGTCTAGTTATCAGGCCAGCACATAAAGTTCCAATAGCCTTGCAGGACAGGGTCAAGGCCGAGTTAGATAAAATGGTGCGACAAGGTGTGATTTGTCCAGTGGAAACTGCAACAGAATGGATATCTTCTATGGTGGAAGCTGATAAGAAAAGCTCAGATGACATCAGAATTTGTATTGATCCACGAGATTTGAGCAAAGCATTAAAAAGATATCATCCAATGCGCAGAGTCTAAGACGTCGCAGCCTTGATGCCAAATGCCAGTATTTTTTCTGTTTTAGATGCAGAGTTCATTTTGGAAAATTCAGCTTGACAAAAAATCCTCATTGCTCAATACATTCAGTACTCTGTTTGGCAGGAACAGATTTTTGAGAATGCCATTTGGGATAAATTCTGCAAGTGAAGTCTTTCAGCTTGCAATGGAGCAATTTTTTTCTGGGTATCCTTGTGCTATTATAGTAGATGACATACTAGTAGGAGGTCATGATGAAGTAGAACATGACAGAAACTTCAGAAAAGTTCTAGAAGGGGCACGTCAAGTGAATGTTAAGCTCAGTACACAGAAATGCAAATTCAGGCTACAAGAAGTTACTTATGTTGTTCATTTATTCTCATGTACAGGCTTACAACCAGACACTTCAAAGCAAACAGGTATTCTCGAGATGCCAGCTCCGGACAATGTTCAAGTCCTGCAGTGTTTTGTTGACATGGTCAACTACTTAGGCAAGTTCATTCCAGACTTGAGCCAACTTTCAGCACCCCTCAGAGAGCTGACACATAAAGATTTATCCTGGTCTTGGTTAGTGCAACACCAAAGAGCATTTGATGTCCTGAAACAGAGAATTGCTAGTCCTCCAACACTCAGACACTGTGATGTTCACAAGCCAGTGACACTTTCCTGTGATGTTTCGAAATGTGGACTTGGTGCAGTTATTTTACAAGAGGATCAACCTGTTGCCTTTGCATCGAAAACTCTTCCACAAACTGAACAGCATTATGCCCAGACTGAGAAAGAGCTTTTGGCAATTGTGTTTGCATGTTCCAAGTTCCATGATTATGTTTATGGCAGACCTATCCAGATCAAAGCAGACCACCAACCTCTAGTCACTATCTTGAGAAAGCCAATGCATTCAACTCTTGCTCAACTGTAACATATGATGCTGAGATTCCAAAAGTACAATTTTAGTCTTGTCTACAAGAAAGGCAGACTTCTTATCTTGCTGATACATTATCCATATCACTCAGAAATACCACGGAGCAGAATGACAGTCAAGGTTCTCCACTGACTGATGATTTTGAAGTTATGGAAGTGAGAAGTTTTTCTTCTACACGTCTTGATGAGCTGAGAGAACACACAGCCAAAGATCCAGTTTTACAAAGGCTCAACCACTTTATCAATCAAGAATGGCTGTTAAAGCAATCGAGTTTACCACAAGTACTGCAACCTTATTTTCCATACAGAGATGAGATTTTGTCTGACAAAGGTATCATAATGAAAGGTCTGAAAGCAATTGTTCCTAAACTATTGCAACTTGAGTGCAATACTGTCTTGCATCGTGGTCACCCAGGAACCGTATCTACCAAAAGAAGGATGAGAGAGAGAGAGAGAGAGAGAGTATTTTGGCCTTCTATGTCACAATACATTGAGTGAGCACTTTCTTCAGTATGTAATTGTACAAAGCCTCATCAACAGAAGGAATCACTTCAGCTTAACCAGGTTCTGGGACTACTTTGGTCGATGGTAGCCACTGATATCTTCGAGTGGAATGGTCAACATTTTTTACTGTTAGAAAAAAGCACTACCCAGTGATAAACCACACGGATAAACCAGCAAAAGTAGAACAAATCCCCAAATATCTGTGCTGGAACAAGTCAAATACAGGCAACTCACAAAAGTCTTTCCAAACTTCGTTCACAAGTCTTTATTAAACAGATGTAAGCACTTTCACAATGTAATACATTGCTTCTTCAGACACAAATTGTAGCAACTAAACTACCATCTGTATCCAAAACTAAAACACATTCAGCCAGTAACTGTTCATGGAGACACACCCCTTTTCATTAAATACCTTGACAACAAAAGCCATCGAAGGATAAAATTTAAAGAGGTCTCACAAAGACCACAAACAATTCATGATTTCATTCATTCACTTAAGTTTTCTGGACTTCAAGACAGGTTTCAATGAAACTGAGACATTGAGGCCATGTCCATGATTTGCCCCCCTACATCCATCGTAATTCAGCATTCTCTGTCTTATTTACCAAATCACCCATTCTGTTACTTTCTTCCTGTACATGCAAAACCTGAAACACTAACATATAGTCATCCTCTGTAATGTATGTTTCGCTGTAGCACTATAGTCAAAACCCTTCTGGGTGCAGTAGATGTGGCCCCTAATACGATCCCTTAGCCGATGATTTGTTTTACCCGCATAGAACTTAAAACATACTTGGCAATGGGCCACATAAGTCACGTTCTTAGTATTACAATCAGCGGTAACTCTCAACTGCCATAGGTGACCAGTCCCTGAGTGCTTAAAGTAATGGGACTCATCCACGTACTCACAAAATGCACACCCATTACACTTCCTAGTACCTAGTAACCTTTCTTAAGTTGTCTTGGGAACATACGGATAGCACATTTGCTTCAATGTCTTCTTATTTCTGTAAATAAACCTGGGTCTGGACCCTACCAGCCCACTGATCCTCTCATCCACTTGTAGGATGCTCCAGTTTTGATATCCCTCACTTTCCCACCATTCTTAGTGTATGACAGAACCGTAGACATATTGCCCCTGTGCCGCTGTGTATTCATCTTAAACCTCCTTTCCCCTGAAAAATAGGGTCTGGCTTTAGTGTTCTGCTCCCTAAGCATTTGTTCATAGGCTCTATCCACTTCAGTTTAGGTTTAACCCCTCCCTCTAAAATCTTATTTCAAATTTTCTAGGGTACGTTCATTCACCTGAGTTTCATAGAACAAACGTGACACCCTCATGGCCTGACCCTTCACAATACTGGGGGAAATGTGCTGGGGTGTGCATACTGTCTCTGTGCAAAAATGCTGGATAACAATCCTTCCTAAGCATTTTAGTCAACAAACCACCATCGTGATCTCTCAAAACCTGTACATCTAGAAACTCCATTTTTGTGCTGGGATGTTTCATAGTAAACTTCAAGAAACAGCTACTGTTATTCAATTTCTGTACAAATTCAATCAGTCTTCATTCATCCCCTTTCCATCCAAGGAAAAGATCATCGACAAAACATCGCTAAAAACAAATATTGGCTCTCTGCACACTCAGTATATTATGGTGCTCCCACTCGGCCATTTCCAAGTTAGCATACCAGTTGGCATAACTAGTGCCCATCGTAATGCCTGATTTTTGCCAGTAACAAGTCCCATCAAACAAAAACAAATTGTGCTCTAATGTTAACTTCAAAAGTAAACATAACAAATCCACTTGCTACCTACCCATCTGCCCACTCCTCATCAGGTACGATTTAACCATATCTATACCCTCCTGGTTTGGTATCGAGGTAAACAATGATACTACATGTAGTGTGACTAAAAAATTCATTCCTACATAATTAGGATCTGATGTCACTTGAAATAAATCTTTCAGGAAATGCTCATTGTCTGTTAGGACAGCTGGACATTCACCCAACACTATCCTGAGCTGTTTATCCAGGTAAATATACATTGGTTCGGTCAGCCATCCACTGCCAGCCACTATAGGCCTAAACTTTGGTTGGGTGGGATGTTTATGAATTTTCTGGAGTCCATGCATCTGAGGAACAACTGGATCATCCACTTTTTAAATAATTCCCTGGTGATAATACCCATACATTTACATTCATCCAATGCCCTTATTATATTCCCGTTTATCCTTTCAACTACTCCCAGATCCACAACCTTATATACCTCCTCATCCTGTAGCATAACTCTCATGCTTTCAAAATAATAGTCCGCATCCAGTACATCCACCCGACCCCCCCTTATCAGCTGCTCAGATGACCACATTCATTTTATACTGTAAGGACTTCAATGCTTCTCGTTCTTCTGAATTTAAATTACTGTTACGCATAAACAATTTCTTTCTCTCAAAGAAATAATACAAATCTGTTTCACATGCATGTAAAAATCCTTCAACTACTGGCTGCATATTAGGCATAAAAACACTAGGTTTTTTAAAAGCACTCACTTAGTTTGATTAGCACATTCAAACATAATTTTCAATGATACATTATGTGCAAACATACGTAACTGAATTACTGTCTCAGAAATGCCAGAAGATGATGAAGGAATGAAACCCAAACCTTTGTTCAACAAAGAAAGGTCTGCCCCTGTCAGGACATGCTGTGATATGTTCCAGACTAGTCCACCTGAATCAGGGACCACATTTCCTTTAAAGTCCTCATGTTCTTCATGGTGGGTAGGTCCTTCCTCTTCTACCCTCCACGCTGTACAACTTGCTGGTATGACTTCTTCCTGTTGGTGTGAAAAGGTAATGGAAGAACAGGAAAAACCTGTTCCCTAGGTGGCTGGATAATCTTCCGTCTCACGACGGGTACCGGTTCTACTACTGCCGCCGTTACATGTGGACTCGACGTAGAGGGGAGGGGTTCTGCCATCAGAGTTGAATAAGTGGGCCCAGTCTATATAGGTGACATCACTCCCTCAGACAAACGCTGATTGGTGTTCGTATTGGTTGTAATATTCAAATCCATCTTCTTATCCTCACCCCCCCCCCCAATCGTTTACTGGTTATCGGCCATGTAAAAACATGGTGTTTAGCAAAGTCTGTCACATCCCTGGCTAACTTCTTTCTTTTTATCGGAAGCAGCCTCTTTTCATAACCCAAAACGTTGTCAACGAGCTCATCCAGGAACAAATCCACTGACTCCTCCCCCACCAGGGAGAAAATATCTCATTGCTGCTGATTGAATTCAATTCAGTCTGTATGGGCTGGAGAAATTCATTCAGCAGTTTTAAATGGACTCTGCTGGTTTTCAGGTTAATCCGTTTCAGTGCCAGATTGTAGAGGGAGGGGTTATACCCAAACTGAAGTGGATAGAACCTATGAACAAACAGGGAAAGGAAAACTAGAGCCAGACCCTATTTTTCAGGGGAAAGGAGGTTTAAGATGAATAGACAGTGGCAGAAGGGGCAATATGTCTATGGTTCTGTCCTAACCTAAGGACATTGGGAAAGTGAGGGATATCGTAAGGAAAAACTGGAGCATCCTGCAAGTGGATGAGAGGATCAGTGGGCTGGTAGGGTCCAGACCCACGTTTATCTACAGAAATAAGACGTTGAGGCAAATGTTGTGCTATCGGTAATGATCCCAAGATGACTAAAGAAAGGTTATTAGGTACTAGGAAGTGGAATGGATGTGCATATTGTGAGTACGTGGATGAGTCCCAGTACTTTAAGCATCCAGGGACTGGTCACCTATGGCAGGTGAGAGTTATAGCTGATTGTAATATTAAGAACGTGATTTATGTGGCCCATTACCAAGTATGTTTTAAGTTCTGTGTGGGTAAAACAAATTGTTGGCTAAGGGAATGTATTAGCGACCACCTCTACTGCACCTGGAAGGGTTTTGACTATAGTGCTATAGCAAAACATACATTGCAGACAGGGGATAACCATATGTTCTTGTTTCAGGTTTTTGCATGTACATGAAGAAAGTAAGAGAGTGGGTGATTTGGTAAATAAGACAGAGAATGCTGAATTACGATGGATATTGAGGTTAGGGGCACATCGTGGACATGACCTCAATGACTGTGTTTCATTGAAACCTATCTTGAAGTCCGGAAAACTTAAGTGAATGAATGAAATCATGAATTGTTTATGGTTTATGTGTGATTTCTTTAAATCTTATCCTTCAGTGGTTTTTAATTTGTTGTCAAGGTGTTTAATGAGTGGGGGGGGGGTGTCTCCATGAACAGCTACTGGCTGAAAGTGTTTTAGCTTTGTATATAAATGGTAGTTTAGTTGCTACAATTTGTGTCTGAAGAAGCAATGTTTTATATTGTGAAAGCGCTTACATGTGTTTAATAAAGACTTGTGGAAAAAGCTTGGAGAGATGTTTGTAAGTTGCCTGCATTTGCCTTGTTCCAGCACGGATACTTTGGGATTTGTTCTATTTTTTAGTGATAATAGACCCTTACTCCACTTGGTTTGAGATTGCCTTACTTTCTAACCAAGCATCTAGTACTGTCATTACTAAGATGAAACATCAATTTGCAGTGCATGGAAGCCCACACAAAGTTATTTATGACACTGGCATGCAGTTTACAAGCCAACAGTTCAAAAGATTTGCTGAAGAATGGGACTTTACTCATGTCACAAGTAGTCCAGAGTACCTGCAGTCAAATGGTTTGGCAGAACGCACAGTTCAAAGTACAAAACAGTTACTTGAGAAGTCTAAATGAGACAGTAACTGATGTTTTCTTGAATCTCAGAAATGTTCCTCATGATAAACATCTTGGTTCACCTGGTCAGAGACTATTGTTGAGACAAACTAGAAACACATTACCACTTAATAGTCAATTGTTGGTTCCTTGTGTCAAGAACAACAGATCAGTGAAAGCCAATCTGTTGAAGAAACTCCTATCCCAGAAGTCCTACTATGATAACACCAGCAGACCGCTCAATCCATTCTGAGAGGGAGAAGTGGTAAGGATGCAGACGTCCAAAGGTTATGATTGGCTTGGTGTCACGATGAATATTGGTCCAGAGCTGAGATCGTACATTATAAAATTAGAAGGAGCAACCTTTAGGCAGAATTGGAAACATTTGAGACCAGTGTCCGAGCCTATACCACAGCAGGTAGCCTGTGAGAAAGACTGTTCAACTCAGAGCGAGTTGTCCTCTGTTCCAATTCCAGAGGAAGTTCCAGAGGACAGTTGTGATGTTCTTCGTGTTTCACTGTTGCAGTCATCACATTTGGGTTATCTGCCTGCAGGTACCCCTCAGCCAGCCTGAATACCAGAGTCTTGGGATTTCTGCATCGGATGCTGTCGCTTCTTCCATGATGTCAGGTCATCAGGGGTATAAAACATGCAGTCTCAGTCTTTCTTGCCATGCGGTGCCCGAAGCAGAAGCAGTTTGCAAGTGCCGGTCGGCCGACTCCTGAAATTTTCATTTTTCGAGTTTCAGACCTGAAGTTTTCTAAAAGATAAGTACCCCTTTGGGGATCCTTTTTTCTTTTTCCTAATCGATGGTAGAAAAAGTTAATAATTGTCTTGCCTGTGGAAAGGAAATACCTCACAGAGATTTTCATTCTTACTGCATTACCTGTTTAGGCCCAGACCATGACGTCCCTCACTGTCAGTTTTGTGCCTTGTTCAACCCCAAACTATTCGTCGTCGGGCTTTTTTTGTCGCTAAATTCTTTTGCTGTCGATCTCCATACTACGAAATATCTTTGGTAAGCCATCTGACTACGAAAGGATAAAAACAGAGACAGACCACATAGGTCCAAGGCTGCCGACAACGCTACCATTAAGCTAGTCACCAGCCCGCCGGTACTCACTGAGGCGCTTTCGCAGCCCCTGATACCCATTTCTGCAGATTTGCATGCATCTACTGAGACCCATTCGGAGTCCAGTATGCCGCAAGATGCTTCTTTGACTATGGAAGCTGCAGATGACTCTGCCTTGGATGGGTCCGGAGCCGCTGTGCAGGCACCGGCTTCTGAGGGTGTTTTCAGACCTTCCGATCTTCATATTAAACCGACTTCCTTTCAAACCAAAAATACCAAATTTCTCAGGCCTAAAGTTCGCACTACACCTAGGAAACCGATGACCAAAGCGCATTCTAAGTCCCACATGCCACAAAACAAATGATTAGAATGGCTGAGGACCTCATTACTTTAATTAGGGGAAGTCAGCCTTCCCCTTCAAAAAGACCCAGAACTGATTTTCCTTCTGATCAGGAATCTGATTAGTTTGATCCTTCTGATTTCCAAGATATACCCTTATCTACCTATGAGGATTCTGATGCAGAGGATTCCATTCCCTCTGCTTCCCCTCCAGAGGATTTTGCCTTTGGTGAAACCCTGCACACCCTTAGAGAACATTTCCGCTGGGAGAGCCAGGACTACTCCCAGTCCAAAAAGAGACTCAGGGAATTTTTAAGCTTGCCACAGCACATGCCTCTAGCTATCTCTCCTGTTCTGGAAATTGTAGATGATGTCTTCCTGGAATCCATCCTTACCCCTGATACCTTGCCTTCAGCTCCCAGGAAGCCTGATAGGTACTATAGAGTGCCTCACTCCCACAGATTCCTTTTTAGGAATCCTACTGTGGATCCAGAGACCATTTCCCAGGGACCTAAAGGCATTAAGGCTACAACTGCCAAAAATCCTACCCCTTCGGACAGGGAATCCAGGGCATTATATTGATGGGGAAAAAAGGTATACACCTCTGCTATGCTTGCCACTAGGGCATCAGCAGCATATTATGGAGCTAATTAAACAAAAAATGTTGTTGATTCCTGATTGTACAGAACACAAAGATTTACAAGAGTTAATGCATTCTGCTAACCAAGTTGGTAAACATACTTTGCAATGTGGGTTTGATGCTTTAGAAGCATCTTGCAGGGCTGCTATCACTGGGTCTCTTCTTAGAAGACATGCTTGGCTTAAGGAACAAAACTTGCCAGATCATGTCAAAGCAAAATTACTGGATGCACCATTAAATCAAGAGCGTCTTTTTGGTAATAAAGCAGAAGTCCTCAAAAGAATGGAGGAGAAAGCTAAATCTATGCAAACTGTTAAGGATTTCTTACACGTACAACCACCTAGGTTCAGTAGGCATTGGCCTTCAAAAAAACTGGCCTTTTCCAGTCCCTTCCAGGGCTTCTCAGTCCAAACCCAGGGACAGCAGACCATCAAGACTTCAGTCTCAGGCTATGCACAGATCTAAGCAATGGAGCGCTCCCATGTCCAAAACAGGGAGTAGTAAACCTCCATCCTTTGGAAAAATTGCACAGTGACTTATCCTTAACTCTTCCAAGCCTTGCCCAAGTACTTGCACTTTTAGGAGGAAAACTTGCACTGCATGCCAAAAATTGGCAATACATTACCCAAGACAAATGGGTCTTAAACATTGTTTCCCAGGGATACACATTCCAATTCCACTCACTCCCATCCAAAAGCGGATGGCCAGACCTACCACCAAACCAGTGGGCAGAAGCCCAAAAGCAAGTACTTTCTCTTCTCAGTATCAAGGCTATTCATCCTGTCCCAGAAGTACAAAGGGGACAAGGTTTTTACTCCAGACTGTTTCTGGACCCCAGAAAATAATACTCTTGGCATCCTATCCTGGATATTTCTATTCTCAACACCTTTTTGGTGGTTCCAAAATTCAGAATGTTAACTCTCCAACAGCTGCTTCCTATGCTAGCCAAGGACTCCTGGCTGTAAACCCTAGATTTAAAAGAAGCTTATCTGCACATTCTCATAAGGGAGTCTTGCAGAAAATACCTACGCTTCGGAGCAGACTCTATGCACTATCAGTTCTCTGCACGTCCCTTTGGCTTATCTACTGCACCCAGGGTATTCACAAAGTGCCTAGCTCCAGCCATTGCATATTGCTGGCAGAGAGAAATTCAAATGTACCCATACTTGGACGATTGCCTGATTCAGGCGGACAGTCAGGAATTGCTACTTCAGCACCTGACATTTGTAAAGAGACTTCTCACTTCACTGGGGTACACCATCAACGAGAAGAAATCACAACTGGTACCCAGCCAACAGATTGTATTCCTGGGAGCAAGCTTGAACACAACTTCCCAGATGGCATTCCTCACTCCAGAGAAACAAATTTATTTGACAAACTGTTTCAATCTACTAGCCACCAAAACCCGGCCATCTGCAAGAAAAATACTGCAAGCCTTAGGGTTCATGGCCTCTTGCATTCTACTAGTTCCATATGCAAGACTGCATATGAGGAAACTTCAATGGTACCTAAAATGTCTCTGGTGTGAACATTCTCAGGACCTACAAACAATGATTCCTATCATTCCTTGCCCAATGACAGAGTTCCTTTGGTGGACAGAGGCATGCAACCACAACAAGGGACTCCCTTTCATTCTAACCCCTGCCACCCAAACCCTAACAGCACATGCATCAAACTATGCATGGGGGGCTCACATGGCAAGACAATGCATTCAGGGCAAATGGAACCCAAAGCAAATACACCTGCATATCAGTCAAAAAGAAATGTTAGCTGTGCAGAATGCTCTGACAGCCTTCAAGGGCCTTATTCTTCCAGGACAACTAAATTCACTGGCAGACGACTTAAACAGAAATTTCATGGATTCACATGAGTGGAAAATGGAACCCAAAATATTCAAGGTTTTGAGGAACAGGTGAGGGGCTCCAGAGGTGGACCTTTTTGCTTCCCCTCAGAACTATCAATTGAGCAAATATTGCACCAGAACTCCCCACAGCCAAGCATGGAAAGTGGATGCCCTGTCCTTCACCTGGAAAGCCGCTCAGTCTATGCCTTTCCCTCTCTGCCACTCCTCTCAAAGATTCTACTAAAAATCAAACAGGACAAGCCAAGGACAATTCTGATTGCGTCAGACTGGCCACGCCAACACTGGTACCCTCTTTTGCGCAGTATGACAGTGCTACAACCATGGCACCTGCCTCAAACTCCTTCCCTGCTGTCCCAGTAGGCAGGCCAGATTCTGCACCCTCAGCTACAGACCCTGAACCTTGCAGCCTGGCTAATACCCTGAATTCAACACCAGCAAACCTCAGTAAGCAGGTGCTGGATGTCATTATTGAAGCAAAGAGGCCTAGTACTAGAAAATCCTATTCGGAAAAATGAAAAAGATACTGTTCCTGGAGCCAGTCTCAGGGAATGGGCACAACTGTGCCCAGCTTAACTCATATACTAGATTACTTGACAGAAATTCTCCACAAAGGCCTATCCTTCTCTTCAGTTAAGATTCATGCCTCTGCCATCTCAACTCATTATAATACTGAGCCACCCCTCTTCTCTCATCCTCTGGTAAAACAGTTCCTGAGAGGAGACAAAAATTTAAGACCCCCCCCCAGGAGAGCTCCCACTCCAGCCTGGGTCCTTAACTTTGTATTAGAAAAGCTCACACTTCCGCCCTTTGAACCTGTGGCCACAGCAGAGTTAAAATTCCTCTCATGGAGAACAGCTTTACTTCTAGCCATCACCAGCAAGAAGAGCATCTGAGTTGCAGGCCCTTATGGCAGTGGAACCCTTCATTATCTTCCATGCAGACAGGGTTTCCCTCAGGACTAACCCATCCTTTATGCCTAAGGTGGTGTCTAGTGTGGCTTTAAACCAGTCCATTCATTTGCCAACCTTTTTTCCTAATCCTCAAAGTAAAGGGAAAAGGATCCTGCATTCCCTGGACATGCACATGCAGCTTAGGTTCTATCTGGACAGGACTAAACCTCTCAGAAAATCTGACCAGCTGCTAGTCAGCTTTGCTGCAGGGGCAGAGGGCAAGGCCATTTCAAAGCAAACCATTTCTAAGTGGATAGCACACTGCATCCATTTCTGGTACAAGCACCATGGGAAACCCACCCCACAGGGGATCAGAACTCATTCCACTAGGGCTACATCTTACCTATACAGCTTTTCTCAGGGGAGTCCCTACCAGGGACATCCTTAAAGCTGCAACATGGAGCTCTGTACACACTTTCACCAAGCACTACCACTTGCCTATGTTTTCTAAATCCAGAGCTGGATTTGCCACAGCAGTCTTACAGGGCCTGATTGCCAGCCCTAATGCTTCATAACTACCTCCACCCTTCCTTAGCTTTGGGATTCAACCCAAATGTGATGACTGCAACAGTGAAACATGAAGAACATAGTACAGTTGTGTACACTTACCATAAATGTAGATTTTCTAGTGTATTCACTGTTGCAGTCCTGGTTACCATCCCTCCAGCCCCCAGACTTCTCTTGATTTCATTCCTATCCTTTTTGTTTGGCATATCTTATACCATTGGTATTTGTTTTTTGTTGGGGGTATTACATACCATGTAATTGCTTCCTATTTTGGGGGCACCTGACATCTGGGGCAAGAAAAACTGATGTAATGGCATCGGCTGCAAGTTTTATACCCCTGACATCATGGAAGAAGTGGCAGCATCAAACAAAGAAATCCCAAGATTCTGGTATTCAGGCCGGCTGAGGGCTACCTGCAGGCAGATAACCCAAATGTGATGACTGCAACAGTGAATACACTCAAACATCTACATTTATGGTAAGTGTACACAACTGTACTTTCTTGTGATGAATCCAGAAATTCCTGATATGAGTTGTGCACCACAGACTGTCCCTGTTGCTAAATCTAGCCCAACTGTTATAAGACATGGTTGAATCTCTAAACCCTGTAGCAGATGTGAAGCAAGTTGGACATGAACATTGTATTTTGCTTCTAATGTACATAGTAATGCATGCTTCTCTCTGATATTCTTTTGCATGAAGGGCAGTCTTTTTAAGAGGAAGGATGTAGATCTGTATGTGTGTATATAACTTTAAGAGGTTATCCAAGGGCTTGCACTAGTGTTTACCGAGACAGATGCCTGGTATCAGAGCCATGGCCTCAAGCTCAATGCCAAAAAGTGCAGTGTCATCCCCTTTGGTAAAAACTCTGTACCCATAAACTACTACATAGGCAGCAATCTACTTAACACCGAATGCGTGATAAGAGACCTTGGGACCCAGGTGGACAGTAGTCTCCCCTTTGATAGTCACATTGCCACAGTAGTCAGGAAGTCCTTCTACGTGGCACACCTCATCATAAAAGGGTTCTCATCCAGGAAAAAAAAGGTCATTGTTCCCCTGTACTCGACACTCATTAGACCCATTATAGAGTACAACGCCCCTTTTGGAATGTACCTCAGAAGACATCTGCAGCAGCTGGAAAGGCCACAGAAGTACCTCACAAAGAGGATTACCGGCCTCAAACAGATGCCCTACACAGACTGTCTCAAAACCTCCAGCTTTACTCTGTCACATATCGCCTGCTCAGTGGCGATCTCTGCCTAACATAAAAAGCTATGTCAAACCCAGAGTTGTTGGACATGCTCCATGTAAAGAAATTCCAATCTCTCCGAGCTACACGCAATAGGGACCTAAACCTTGTCACCACAATAAACAGAACATGCTGGAGGGATAGATTCCTGTCTCTGAGACTTCCCATACTCTGGAACAAACCTACTCATTAGCACTCTTCAAGAAAAATCTTGATGATTGGATGGGAGATAGGAAATTCACCCTGGGGATCACTTCTGTGGCTCTGCTTGACAGGGGCACAGGAAAATAATTTTCTTGGGTGGCAAAAGCCAGGGTACTGTTTGGCTAGGCTTATATAGGCCCTAGGGCCAGTAGCCTAGTACCTACCTATGAACACCAGAGTTTCAATCACAGGAAGTATTAAAAATAATACAGATGGATAGATTCACATGGATACAGAAAAACAGTGCTTAACTAATCTCACAATATTTTCCTGAGTGATCTAAACAATTACTTTTCCCTGGTTATTTACTAAAGCCAGGCAAGATGAATTGGGTGAAGTTTCAAAAAACAGACTGCTCTGAGACTTCTGGCTCATCTAGTATTAAAACATCAATTCAGTGCTGGATTACAAAATGACATCACATACATCTGCCCATCTGTCTCTGGTTCCCACACTACCCCTTTTTCTAGAAACTGAGCCAGAATCTAGCACATATGTGTTACTGTACACACCCATAGAGCTTTGCTAAGATATGTGATTGCATCTGGAAGCTATAAAACCATTTCAAAACTTCCATCCTTCCAGTGTAGCAATTAGCTCACCCCTGAGGCAATACAGTAGGATTTCTAGTCCTGATTTTCACAGACATTTTGTCTCTGGCTGCAGTCAGAACTGTAAGATACAATCTTTATGGCCTAAACCTGGTAATTTAATTTTAGACCATTTTTCAAAGTTAGCTGGACTGAGATTGACCTATTTAGTTGTAGTATCCTCTGTTACAATATATTAATTTCAGCAGTTACAGTAAAGCCTGACATACAGGTGTACTTCTTTTTTTGTCCAGTAGGACCTATTGTTGGTACCTTTTAAGCACTAGCAGCTTTAAAAATACATTTTTTGAATGCAAGCACCTGTACAAATTAGTCTGATATAGAAATGACATATAATTCTTTATAAAATTCCAGCTAGCTATGCTGGCATTTGTTACACTTCCACTGCCGTACTTCTCCTGGCATAACTGGCAATACCTCACATCTTCACAATGATTACAATGTTGTTGAATGCTTTAATAGTTGTATATGAAAGACACAGGGTAGGATTTGTTCAAAACTTTATAGGAAACCAGTAGTAGTAAGTAATTCATTAATGTATAGTAGTGTCATCTACATTGTTACTGATATAGTTTTCTTCCAAGTCACTTTGTCAGTTACTCAGAATACATCAGATCTTAGACCATTTTTTGAAACTGATATTATTAAACAAATATTTATTGGTAAAAAGTATTGCTCTAAAGTTAAATACAGAAATCAAACAAGAGTTCGATGCAGTAGGTCCTTATGGTTTGTCCACATATATTAATGGTGTAAGAAAGATGGCTGCTGCATCCACAGGGTCTGAACAAGTTGTGTGAGCAAGCAAACAGATAGAATCACTTTTATGATACAGCAAAGCTAATGTTTGTTCATAGGTATATGCAAGGCTAATGACCACTCGGGCCCTTGTAAGCCTATCTGTGCAACCCAAATGTGACCTACAAATTTGATTTATATAACAGTGATTTACTGACTGCTTCTGTGCTTCGACAAAGGCACCAGACCAGGGTGAAAATCAGATTACCCATCTGTTGGTTCAAGTTGTGCCTAAATAGCGTTAGGAAGGAGCTGTGCTTCACTTGGATGTGGAGCCTGTTACCGAGAATTGTAATTCTCTGGGAAACATTTTTCTCTCTCTAACATGTCTTATTTATGTTGAAATAAATACTTCCTAAGGTAGTATGGAGGAAATTTTCTTTTACTTGCAGGTGAAGATAAATTTGCAGGATTTTTTCTGTTCAGGATTGTAGTGTACAATAACTGCAATATATGAGCACTTTTTATAAGTTATGTTTTTGCAGTACTTAAATGCTATATCCTGTACTGATAGATTTTGTCATCCCAATCCAATAATTTTATATATGGTACGTTTAAAGGAATTGTGATGTAGCTTCTTCACATCTATATTACATAATCGAACTTTTAAAAGTTTGAACATCATATGGTCGACACCATATGATCGAACTTTTAAAGGTTCGAAAATGTAATAAAAAAATAAACCAAAGGATAAAGCCTACCTGAATGTTTAAGCAGGGGGGCAAGCCCCCCGGCACCCCCCACACTTTAAATATACCAACTCCAAGATCGCACTACAGTGCAGAAAGATGTAGGGATGATAACACGATCAGTTTATTTAAATATGTTGGAAAAGCTGATCATGCAAATGTATTAAAGTACCATATCTTGTAAATAGTTCCTAAATGGACTTTTTGCTTTTATTTATTTAAACTTTACTAACTGGAGTAGAGAGCTGATCCACTTGGACTATTTTCTGGCCAGCCTGGGATATGTACATAAAAAGGAGAACACAGTATCTACATAAAAGCATTGATGGTCATGCACATTAAAAGAAGTATTACTTTATTTATTTATTTTGTACTGCGGTGGTGGTGCAGCGGTAGCGTTGTTGCTTCACAGTAAGACGTCCTGTTCGATTCCCAGCTATAGCGTCTTCGGTGTGGAGACATGCGTGAATGGGCGTACCTTCGATGAAGGTTGTGCGTCAGGGCCGGCAACTCGGCATGTAAAAATCTACTGTCAATCATTAGCAGACCGGAGTTCTGCTGTGGTGACCCCTAACCGGGAAAAGCCGAAAGACACAACAACAACAACTTTATTTATTTATTTTATTTATTAAACATTTGATCTGAAGTTGTTCTCTTCATTTTGTCTTCAAACTGTGGGTCTCCATATACTCCATTCTTGGAGCTGAAAATGAGCTCCTCCTTTCCTACGCACAATTCCCCACTCTCCCTCCACCCCTCTGATCTTGTTTGACACTCATCTCAACAGCCACGGGTTCCCATCTCTGATCTTCCTCCTGGGAATTTCAGTGATTTTTTTTTTTTGGGGTGTGTGAGTTTATTATTTTCTTATCATTTTTCCCTTCATACCTCTTATCTCTTGTTAGCAAAAAAAAAATAAAAGTGAAGTAAAGGTAGTAGCTCTTCTTTCTGTCTTTCTCTCTCCCTTTCCTCCTTGTTCTGCCATGGCTGATTCTAAGCCAGCAGACTTCAAGAAATGCACAGTGTGGGCATAAATTTCCACCTTCTGATGCCCACACTCTGTGCTTAGATTGTTCCGGAACAGCCCATTTAGATTCCTCCTGTTTTATATGTGTGGGCTTTAATCGGTGCCGAGCTGTTGAATCCATGCAGTTTTTAACAAAATTTCTTTGGATCCTAACTTAGGATCTGTCAGACAAGTGTCAGGTACTTCACGGATCTGTGCCCCCTGTCAGATCTGAGCAGTTGAACTAGTGCAGTTCCTATCAAAACTTCTTTGAATACTAAGCCTAGGATCCAGCTAAGTGTCATGCATTTTCCAACCCGAACCCCCTTCGGATTCGAACTGCAGAGCCAGTGAAGCTTCTTCTGGCCCAAAACATCCCTCAGATCTTGACAGCCTCACTGTTTGTTGTTGTTCTTATGACATGGATGCCTGATCATTTCGTCCATGTCTGGGCTTGTAGAGGTCCTCATACAGTATTGGTTCTAGCTCAGGATATGTTTCTCACCATGGAGATGTTCTTTCTCCTTTCACTAGAATTCTGGAACTGATCTTCCCCTCCTCCCTTCAGGGCTTTGGCTACTGGCCATCCTCTTCAATTAACTGTATCATTCGCAGAACTAAATTGGTCAAATGTATTCTATATAAATGTCCATTAGGGCCCCTCCCTTAGAACCATGGTTTGCAATATACCCTAACTGTCTTATCTCTGTTCTCTTTCCTACTTAGCAAACAGGGGCTCTTCAGAGGTCACAAAGTGCTTTGGCTACTTACAGTCGGATCCACTTGGATTTCTGCCTATTCTGTACTCTGGTGACTCCATAGGAAGCTAGATGTTGGAGCTTGTGCATCAGAAGCAGAGGTGCTCTGCAGAACCAGGACTCCAGAAAATCTTCACTCTCAGACCCTATAAGAGCTTCTGAAATCCATGCAACTGCCTAGCTATGGAGACGATCAAGGAAATTTGTTTTAGCAGTTCCTGGATCTAAACAATCTATGTAGGGAAATCAAGTTTCAGACAGTCACGGTTCAACCCATCCTGCTGCTCCGGTTCAAGGATGATTTGGTGTATACCTCTTTTTCCTAGCTCGTGATATTCTGTTAAAATAAACAGGTGCTCCAAAAACCATCTGCTGCCGTGGCTGAGAGCTTGTCACTACCAGTTCAGAGCTTTGCCCTTCAGACTTAACTCAACCCCCAGGATGTTTTCCACATGCATGGTAGTAGTGGCTGCTCACCTTAGGCTCCAAGAATTTCAGGTGTTTCCTTTCTGAATGACTGCCCCCATACTGCTCCAACCAGGTATCACCTGTTACAATCCGGGGGTGACCCATTTCAAATCTCCAAAACCCTGGGCATTAATATAGATCTGATGAGTTGAGTCTACCTTCGGTATAGAATTCAGAAACTTGGAAAGCATAGCCTCTCTTTTGTTTTTTGTCATTTGTCAGAGTTTTTACAAAATGTCTGAGTCCGGCCATTGCTTTTTGCAGACAAAGAAATATTCAGATTTACCCATACTTAGATGACTGCCTTATTCAGTCAGACAGCCAGGAAAAGCTGCTTAAGCACTTGGCCTTTGTAAAGACCCTCCTAACCTCTCTAGGGTACACAATCAATGAAAAGAAATCCAGCCAGGTGCCTACCCAAAGGATAATCTTCCTGGGAGTACGTCTGGACACAGCATCCCAGATGGCATACCTTACACTAGAGAAACAAATTTTCCTGACAACCTGCTTCTCTCAAATAGCCACCAGGCCCCAGCTAACTGCAAGGAAGATCCAGCAAGCTCTGGGGTTCAAGGCATCTTGCATACTACTCATTCCATATGCCAGACTGCATATGAAGAAACTTTAGTGGTACCTAAAGAGGCTTTGGTGTCAACACACTCAAGACCTGGAAACGTTTCTACCTATAATTCCTTGCCTCAGAAAAGATTTTCTTTGGTGGGAAATAGCATTCTCCCTCAGCAAGGGACTGCCTCCCCCCCCCACACACCCTCACCTCAGATGCATCAGACTATGCTTGGGGTGCATACCTGGATGGCAGGTGCATACAGGGCCAATGGAGCCCAAAGCAAATCCCAATGCATATCAGTCAAAAAGAGATGATGGCTGTGCAGCACACCTTCATAGCTTTCAAGCCCCTTCTCTCTCCAGGGGCTCTCCTGATCAAAACAGACAACACCACTGTGATGTGGTACATCAACAAGCAGGGAGGGACTCACTCCTACCCTCTATGCAGGCTGGCCATGACCCTTTGGCACACAGCCTCTGCCATGCAACTACATCTGTTAGCACAATTCCTACCACGCTCTCTCAACACTCAGGACACACTCCACCAGAGCAGCCTCCACCTCTGCAGCTTTCCTCAGAGGAGTCCTCACCAGGGACATCCTGGAGGCTGCCAGCTGGACATCTATTCACACTTTTACCAAGCATTACCACCTACCTCTCTTCTCGAAATCCAGGGCAGAGTTTGCCTCTGCAGTCGTGCAGGGCATCCTACCCAGCTCCTAGCTTCCTTGACTGCCTCCACCCATTTCCTCAGCTTTGGGAATCAACCCAATGTGATGACTGCAACAGTGAAACATAAAGAACATAGTACAGTTGTGTACACTTACCATAAATGTAGATGTTCGAGTGTATTCACTGTTGCAGTCCTGGTTTCCCTCCCTCCATCCCCCTTTCATCTCTTTCTCCTTTTATTACCATTCTTCCTTATTGTTCTCCTTTCCTTACAAGGGACATATTGGTATTTATTTTGCACTGGTGGGGTTCTTCCACCAGAGCCTGACCTCCTACCTGGGGGCTCCTGACAGGTTAGGGCAAGAAAAACTGATGTAATGGTGTCAGCTGCCTTACTTTATACTACTGATGACCTGATGTCAGTCCTCAAGCAACAAGCAACTGACCCGGAAATACTAAGTCTCTGGTATTCGGGCCTGCCGAAGGCTACCCTGCCAGGGATAACCCATATGTGATGATTGCAACAGTGACAACAGACAACAATAAACTCATTTCCTGTCTCTTCCTAGATCTCTCAAAAGCCTTTGATACTCTCTCTCTCATCCTCTACTACTATCCAAACTCACATATCTCCACCTATCCCCCTCCGCACTTGCCTGGTTTAATAGTTACCTATCTGGCAGGGAGCAATCTGTCAAATGGCTCTTATCCTCCTCACCTTTCCTTCCCATCTCCACTGGTGTTCCCCAAGGCTCCATCTTGGGACCCCTTTTGTTTAACAACTTCACCAATGATCTTTACACCTCTTGCAAAAAATCCTCCTTTATTCAGTATGCCAATGACTCTACACTTATATCCATCTCAAATAACATTCCTGAACTACACTCCCTGACCCAACAAGCCCTACTATCCACTGTGATCCTAAATCCCAAAAAGACCAAACTCCTACTTTTCCTTCCCCATTCTCTTTCTCATTACAAAACCTCCTTTTTTATTACATCTTCTAACAATACAACTATCCAACCTGACACCCACACAAAACTCATAGGGGTCATTATCGATGACAAACTAAAGTTCAACCTGCACATACTGCAGTGTATAAAAAAAAAAAAAGCAGAAACTAGGTCTGCGATATCAGAACAAAAATATTCGTAACCCCTGAATCTAGACTTACCCTGGGCCAGGCACTTATCCTCCCCTCCCTCTTATATGCCGCCCCAGTTCTTACCAATATCCAGACTTCCACTCTAAACAAACTCCAACAGACTTACCATAAAATAGCCAGATTCATTACTAACTCCCCATACAACTCACACCACTGCATTTCTTTACACACTCTTCACTGTCTTGAACTTCCCCAATTTCTGCTATCCTATCAATTTCATATGCTACACTCGATTCTTTATAAAACCTCCTTCTGTCCTTCTCTGTCTTCCTTAGTCTCCATCTAAATCCCATCCCGGACCCTCCATACTTCTAACCAACAATTACTTGATGTCTACCACCCAAAAAGGTCAATAGGCAAACTACTCTATAAACACTCCCTTGCCCATGCTTTGAACAAACTTCCCCTTGACTTACGTTCAATCTCCCACACCTCACACTTTAAAAATGAACTAAAAGCATATTTTCTCAATTCCAGGACCTGCCCTTGCCATGACCCCACCTAGTCTTTCTTCCCTTTATGTACCCTCAAAAGGTCCATACATAGTACCTCATTACACTTCTCTCTCTACAATGCGTCTACTATGAGGTTGCATAATTTTATACAAACAAAAACATTTTATTGTTGACCTATTGAACTATATCAATGTAAAATTATGTTACTAAGCTTCTTTTTAATGCAACTTTAACTTTATGCATGTAACCCAACATATCTGAATCTTTTTGCTATAACTGCGATTATATCAATATTGTTTAAAATTGTACTTGTTTAAAAATGTACTACTGGAGCTTTTCTCTTCGGGTCTCCACTGAAAATGGGCCACAAGCCCAGTTGGACAAACCCGGTTAACAAATGTCAATAAATAAATAAATAAATAAATAAGTAAATACACTCGAACATCTACATTTATGGTAAATGTACATAACTGTACTATCAGGATGCAGCACAACTGTCCCGAATTTTGTAGTGAGACAGATAGTTGAGAAGAAGCTAGAGATGAGGAAAGAGTCCAATTGGGCATTCCTAGACTTGGAGAAAGCATATGATAAGGTCCCAAGAAAGCTGATTTAGGCAGTACTGCGGTAGTTCGAAGTCTCAGAAACAGTAGTAGAATTAGTGCAGGCTATGTGCAGGTACCCAGTGACTCATGTAAAAACATTGTTTGGTCTCACATCGGGGTTCCAGGTGGGAGTGGGTGTGCACCAGGGTTCATCTCTGAGCCCACTGCCGTTCATACTGGTGATGGACTATATTAGCAAGCAAATTGGAGGGGACAGATCAACAAAGTTGCTGTATGCAGATGATTTGGCACTACAGGCATACTCTGAGCAAAGGTTAGTGGAGTTCAATGCAAAACTGAAGGCACATGGAATGAAACTAAGTACAGATAAGACTGGTAATGGCAGCAAATTGGAGAAAGCAGAAGAAGCTGAAAATTGAGATAGGAGGGAAGGTAGTAGAACAGGTTAATAGCTTCAGGTATCTGGGAGGGGGGGGTTGAGGAGAAGGGAAACTTGAATGAAGAGGCCAAAGCTAGAATCAGAGGCTGAACAGGTTAATCGCTTCAAGTATCTGGGAGGAGTGTTTGAGGAGAAGGGAAATCTGAATGAAGAGGCCAAAGCTAGAATCAGAGGCCTTGTAACCAACTGGCATAGAGTGTCAGGTGTAGTCTATGACAGAAGAATGCCAAAGAAACTAAAAAGTAAGGTGTACAAGACAGTGGTATGATCAGTACTACTGTATGGTACAGAAACCTGGGCAGTAAAGGCAGAGCAGTTGAGTAAGTTAGATGTGTGGGAAATTAAGTGCCTAAGAAGAGTGGTAGGTTGCACACTGTGGGACAGACGAAAAAATGAGGACGTAGGAGAAGAAGCCAAATTAGCTCCTATTGCAGAAAAGATCACGGAGAACAGATTCCAATGGTTCGGGCTTGTGCAGAAAAGTAGAAGGCAATCTGGTGAAGAAGATTTGGGACACTGATATCCCTCTCACCAGGCTAAGTAAGGAGAAAGTTATGGTCAGTTGCTTATCAGGGCATAGGATCCGCCACATTACACATGCCCTCAGGTCATTGGATCACAATTACCAACATGACTGAGTCATAGTCCAGGTGAGAGTAAATGACTCGAGACGTACCTCCCTAGACTATATGAAGAGAGAAGTCATAGAGCTTTCATAGTATGTGTCTCAGGCTGGTATGAGCCTAGCATTGAGCAGCATTTTACCTTCTCCAAGGATGATGCCACAATACAAACCAAAGATGATTGACTTTAATAATTGGCTTAGTTTCTGGTGTCATTCTAAGGGGGTACAATATTTGTCAGCATGGAAGGAGATGGTCAACAGGCCATGCTGCTTTGATAGGGATGGTCTGCATCTCTCCCCTCTAAGCGTTTGAATATTAGCTAAAACATTGTCTTCCCCCATAGTGCCTTTTTTAGGCATTACCAAACTGAAAGTACTTCCAACATAGCAAATCAAAACCAAGAAAATCTAAAGGTATTGCTGCTCAAAGCTAGGAGCATAAAAAAATTCCACTCCCTGGAAGCTCTCTTTACCCTAGAGAATGCTGATGTCTGTGTGGTCTCAAAGAAGTGGTTTAAAGCCACGGACAACACACCAACAGTGCAGGGTTATAATGCCTTCCACGCATTTAGACCAGCTACTTCACAGGAAGGGACTAAAGGTGTCTCTTTTTACATCAAAAATAAATACACTTCAAGGCTAGTCAAACAGGACCATGCACTTGAGCTGCTCCATGTTCAAATCACCATAGGCAAAATCCAGTACCACTTCTTTGCAAGCTATAGGTCCCCCTCTATGACCCAGGAAACCCATACCATGTATTTAAACTTATTAGAAACACTAACCATCCAACCCAATACCATATTTATGGGTGACTTTAATTACCCAACTACTAACTGGGAATCCTATACGACATTAAACATACATGCACAGAGATTCTGGATTTTGTAAGCACAAACTCCCTGGACAAGATAGTCTACAAACCAACTAGGGGTGCAGCTATACTGGATCTAGTCCTCACTGATATGGGAGAGTGCTGCACACCCCCTACTGTAATGCTTTCCCTAGCAAGGTCAGACCACAAAATGGTATCCTTTGAAGTAAAAATAAAACCTGGACCCCCAGATGAACTGGGAATATTCAGAAACTATTATAAGGCTAACTACCTGCTGTTAAGTGAGAACCTGTCAAAATTTCAAGCCCCTGTAAACCCTAAAAACACTCCTGCCTATGCAGAACTGTTCACAGAAACCCTGTACAAGCAGTTTAATAGCTGTATAGAGGCAGCTGTATCCACTAGGAAGAAGTACAGAACTAACAAAAAACAAACCACCCTGGTGGATTCAAAAAAATCAATAGGATATGTAAGAGGAGGAAGAAAATCATGGCAAAAATTAGGGGGTGCAGCACCCAGCAGGATAAAAGCACTCTTATCAAACTAAACAAACAACTCAGAGGACAAAGTCTACAAAAGCCAAATTTGAGGTAAGTCTGGCCTCCCAGGCCAAGGATAACCACAAAGCATTCTTTAGCTATTTCTGCAACCTGTAAGGCAATACACAATTTTGTGCAGAGCTCATTGTAAATGGAGTCACCTGTACTGAGCCAGAAGATATAGCAAACCTCCTGGCTGATAAATTCAGCTCCAACTTCCCCCCTCAACCTTCTCTCAGGAATGTCATCAAATATATCTCCCCCTACTATCACTAGGGAACAGGTCCTTAATGCTGTAAGACCAAGAATACTGCATCCGTGGGCCCAGACAATATCCCAGGATGCCTTCTAAATAGCATGAAACATGACCTATCAGGGCCTCTGGAATTACTGTTTAATTGTAGCCTCCAAACTGGCTTTGTGCCTCGTGAATGGAGAAAGGCAACAGTCATCTCTCTGCACAAAGGTGAGCCATCTACAGACCTTGGAAACTACAGATCCATAAGTCTCACTAGTCATATGTAAAGTCATGGAAAGAATTATCATGGAGATGATCGATAGAGGTATAGTAAACCTCCAGACACTGGACCCAACCCAGTTTGGTTTCATAAAGAGAAAGACCATGCCTACTCAACCTGGTGGATTTCTTTGAGAAGGTCACTAAGCAATGGATGAGAGCAAAATCATTCACACTGCCTACCTTGACCTGGCCAAGGCATTTGACCAAATACCCCACTCAGGCATTGTTGATAAATGCAAGAGGTTATGTACAAACCCATATGTCACCTGGTGGATAGCCAACTGGCTCACAGACAGGACACAGGAAGTTAGAACTGGGGAGTCCACCTCTACAAAGAGGCCAGTCCCAAGTGGAGTCCCTCAGGGATCAGTCCTTGGACTGCTCGTTTTTGGCATTTACTTCTTAGAAGTCAAGACCTATGTCAGTGGTCTCTGGCTGACTAAATTTGCAGATGATTGCAATTTAGGGGTTGTCGGTGAATCTCACACTGACACAAATATTCTCCAGGAGGGGCTGACACAGACAAACAACTGGTGTCAGTCATGGACTAAAAGTAAATACCAAGAAATGCATAATAGTATCCTTTTGGAAGTCATACATCCCTGGTAACTATCATATTGACAACATACCCCTTAGAGTTAACCCAGTAGTCAGGGCTTAAGGACGCACATAGATAGGAATCTTGCCTTTGATCATCATGTGTCTACAGTGGTGAGGAAATCATTCTATGTTGCACAACTTATAAGCAAAGGTATGGCATCTAAGTCCAAGGAAGTCATTGTTCCACTGTATTTGCCATTCATCAGACCTATCATTGAGTACAATGCCCCCTTTGGTATGTACCTAACCAGGCATATCCAACAACTGGAATGTCCACAGAGGTTCCTCACTAAAAAACTACAGGTCATAAGTAATATGTCCTATGCAGACCACATCAAGGCCCTATCCATGTATTCCGTCTCCTACAGGCTTTTGAGGGGAGATCTATACCTGGCATACAGAGCATTGTCAGACTCCACTCTGATGGACCCCCTGCATATCTGCAAAACAAACAGTACCAGAATTACCCATTCTAATCTTACCTGTGATATAAGTAGGACCTGCTGGAGAGATAGGTATAGATCCCAGAGACTACCCTGTCTATGGAAGAGGCTCCCCATCTATGTGAAGCAGAGTTCCTCCCTAATCCATTTCAAGTGCAACTTGGACAATTGGATGGGAAAACAGAAATTCATCCCTGGTTTGGCACCTATATCTCTGATGGAAACAGGTAACCTGTAAATGGTTCATCTCCCAGGTCCATGCTTACACTTATCAAGCATATCAGAACTCATCAGAGGCTTGGGATGCATATCTAGGCTTAAAAAGGCCCTTGTGGTCATTAACCTAGTAAACACCTATGAACAGGTGAACTATGAACCAGTTTAATTACAAGTGAGGCTTTTCTGCTCTTATTTAGACAGGCTGCTAGAATATGTCGTATAACAGTGCAGTACTTTTGTATGTTGTTAGGAACTCAAATGAAACAATGCGTAGTTGTCACTGGGGTCTACTGCAAGATGGGAACAATGGATTTAGAATAATTTTAAAGCAAAATGACACTGTGGGTTTGAATGTGCATGAGGTAAAGAAAGTGGGCATTACTTGGGACTGCCTGCCGAATTTTTAACACTGAAATTTCTCTTTTGGTCCGAGGCAGGGAGCTGCATTTATAACTGGGCATTGGAAAGGCTGTGGAGCAGTGACATCACAGAATTGGGCTGGTCTATGTATTTTTTTTAGTAGAATGCAGATACAGCCATTCTGATGTCAATTTGGGTGGTTGGAACTTTGGAAGAAACTACGGTTAGTTTGTAGCATTCCTGATGTCAGCATTTTAGATACTCTGTCAAGCTTTTTCACAGTGTGAGAGGAGGTTTTTAAAACTGAAATCATTACAGTACAGAAAGGCTCTGCACTCTGAGAAAAACAGTTGAAATAACAGAAACAGATGATGTGAAGTTCTTCTCACCTTCATTCTCACTGATGGGTTCTGAGCCGATCCTTGGCTCTGACTCTGCCAAATACAATAGCTCGAGGACTTCAAGCAGGTCGTGACCTACTCCCTATCCCATGATGCAGTGGTGCTTCCCTCAGATCTCGTTTACCGCTGCAACAGATCGGGAATTCTTTGACAGCTCTGGCCAGTATAAGTGAAATTTCTTAATATTTCTCAGTAGTTCTTATATTCCTCAATATTTCTCAATAGTTATTGATATTTCTTGCTATTTTTTAGCTTCTAGTGAGTTCTAGTATTAGATAGTTTAAAACTTAGAGAGTGCATTGTTAGTTTATTATTAGTGGTTGTTCTTTTTTCTAGGCCGCTTTCTCACAACTCGTTTAAGTTAGAGAGTTGTTTAGAGTTTTTTCCCAACCCTTATAGTGTGTGCTGTAGAATTAGAAATAGTGTGTGTTAAGTATGAGCCTGGATTTTTTTTAGGGCAGTAGTTGCTTTATTCTCTGTGTGCTGTAGTGTTAGAAATTGAGTTAGAGCACTGTTTTTTATTAGGGCTGTCTTATATATATAGTATTGTGTGCTTCTTCATAGTTAGACATATAGTGTGTGCTGTAGTGGTAAAAAAATTGTAAGAGTTAGAGCCCTGTTTTTTTTTTTTTTTATTAGGGCTATACTATATATAGTATTGTGTGCTTTTCTCATAGTCACTCATATAGTGTGTTTTTGCCTGTTAACAGTTACATTATTGTATTTCCATGTCTCAACAAGAGAAAGCTAAATCTGGATTCAAGAAGTGTCCTAAATGTGGACAAGAAATGTTGATTATAGATGGTCACACAGTGTGTGTTAATTGTTTAGGTGAGGTCCACCTACAGGAGAATTGTGCCATCTGTCATTCATTTAGCTCTCGTGTTCTTCACGAACATAGGAGCAAATTAATAGCCAGGGGATTATTGAAGTCCTCTTTCCAGGAATCTTTAGATAAGGACAAACCTGCAAAATCCTCCAAGACTTTGTCTTCTAGCTCGTCTTCTGGGTCAGAGCCGATAAAGGGTCCATCGACCTCTAAACCGATTCAGACTACCACCTCAGCTCCATTGCTTAGGGAACCGGAGGTTGTTGGTAGTAGGAGCCAGTATCTCCTACTGTAAAGTCTCCAATCCTACAATCAGTGGCTTCTTGTATAGCTTCTTCCCAGTCCTCAAGACTATCTGATAAGGATGTGGAGAAGCTTATTAAGACACAGGCAGTAGGAAAAATTTTGTCGGGGCCAACCCTTGGGGCTTCGGAAATGACTAGGAGCCAGCCTATTTCTACTGTTCCTCCAATTTGATCTGAAGTTTCAGAGCCGGAGTGTTCGGAGCTGATGATTGTGGAACCGCCGGAGCTGACACCCCTTCTAGGCCTATCGGTTCTGACTGCTCTGACTTCTTCGGTGCTAACCTTAGAGTCTAGGAGCCGACACTCACCAGTCTGGTCCGGAGAGGATAGTTTTACCGACCTCTCGGTTAAATCTTTGCCTCTTGGGGCTTTAGCTCGGGTGAATTCAGCATCTACCTCGAGTTCGGAGCATACCGCTTCGGTGTCACGAAGACTGCCTGTTTCTGTGGATCCAAGTGTCTCTTCGGATCGAAGCCGGGGGTCCTTTGATGCCATGAGGAGAGCATTGTCTCCTCGGGCATCCACATCATCGGTACCAGCAACCTCCTCCCCTAATGCACCTGCGTCAGCCTCTGCTTCACTGATCCCTCAAAAGCATAGAGACCCAGAGCCTCAGGTTGCCCCATTGGGTGAGCCCTGCTCTTCCGGGACCTCCCCAGGAGCTCCCTCTGAGGAGCTTCCCAGGAAGAAGCTTTGCAAGAAGAAGCATCTAGATTTCCCACAGGAATCCATCACATCAGATACTGACTTAGATGAGTCAGAAGGCTCCCCACGGTCCCCCTCTGAAGATATCTCTTTCGGTGATATCTTGGAAATATTGAAACAGAGGGGTGGCTGGAAGCCCATTAACCCTACTGATGATGAGTCAGTACTACTGAAGGCTTTAGGGTCACAACCCTCCACCTCTTGGGTGACTCCGCCTTTTGATGAGCTGATAGACCTTCTTTCTCAAAAGGCATAGGAGCCCCCGGATACCATGTAACCTGTCCCTTGGAGGCCTAACAAATTCATAATGTCACCCCAGGACAAGGCTTTCCTTACTAAAGGAGTACCCGTTGATGCTATGGTGGTGGCGGCAGCCACCAAAAAGGAGTTGTCAGAGACCTCTACATCTGTTCATTCTCCTAATAGAGATTCTAGGATCATGGACAGATACAGAAAGTGCATGTTTAGTTCAGCGGCCTTTGCTCTTCGATCCCTGAACTGTCTTACACATTTTACTAAACTACACAGAGATCTCCTTAAGGAGGTGGGAAGTACTCTACAGGGTGCAGTAGCAGGGGGGGGGGGTCCCAGACAAGGTAACCTCCCAGCTTGCTACTCTAAATTCCCTCATAAACTCTTCCATGCCTTTGATTTCATATGCAGCTGATGGAACAAGCAGGGTAGCGGGTACAGGAATTGTTCTTAGGAGACACTCCTGGATGCGCTTATGTTCCTTTGTGGAGCCCTACAAGTCATCCTTTGTTAACACTCCCTTTGATGGTCCATCCATTTTTGGACCGAAAGTGAAGGAAACACTTACCAGGTGTGAGCAAGATGGGAAAGACTCTGTCTGGTGTAAAATCCATTTTTCCAACCCTACCAGACCTTATACTAAAGGTCGGAAAAGTGGGAAGATGTGGTTCCGTAAATCCCAAGGGGCTTTCTTTGACACACATGGTGAAACCCCCTCTAGAGGCAGATGAGGGGGTAATAATGGAAGACGCTGTCCACACGGCAGAAGGTTCTGCAAAATCAGGGCGACAAGGATCAGTTCTTTGGAAAGCCCTATCAGTGCTCCTGAAAGGAGGCCGGTCTGTCCATCTCTGGAGGCAGTCAGGGGATGCTTATCTTTGTACCCGGACACCGGGCTAAAAATCACAGAAGACCATTGGGTACAAAGCGTAATATCCAGAAGATACTCCATTCCCTTTGCCACCCCTCCACCCCTTGTGACAAAAATCCCAGACTTTCCACCCAGTCACAGAGAACAAGCAACCATAGAAATTGCAAGGTTGCTACAAAAAAAAGAGTCATCCAACCAGTCCCAGCAGACCAGAAAGGATCCAGAACTTACTCAAGGTTGTTTTTAGTTCCAAAGAAAACAGGGGACTGGAGACCCATTTTGGATCTCAGCAGATTGAACAAATCTGTCAAAAAAACAAAGTTCCAGATGGTCACGCTACAGTCTATACTTCCCTTTTTAGGGAAAGACAATTGGATGTGCTCAATAGATCTCCAGGATGCGTACTACCACATAAAAATGTCCAGACCATCCAGGGATCATCTGCACTTTTGGCTGGGAGCCAATCACTTTCAGTTTCGAGCTCCGCCCTTTGGCCTCACTTCAGCCCCCAGAGTATTCACCAAATGCATTGCAGTAGTCATGGCTCATCTGAGACGTTTAGGATTCCAGGTGTTTCCATACTTAGATGACTAGCTCCTCACTGCCACCACCAATCATCGACTCATACAAGCAAGGGATGTGACCTTAAATCTTTGCAGTCAATTGGGTGTTACCATAAACTCAGAAAAATCTGCCTTATCACCATTGGAATGTACCGTTTTCATAGGAATAGATCTCGACACCGTCTCTATGACCGTAAAGCTTCCAATGGAAAGAGTTGGGATCCTTCGACAACAAGTCCTGAACCTCATCTCAAAACAAAAAGGCCCATCTTCAACAGTGCTCAAGATGTTAGTGGCAATGGCGACAACGATCATCGCCATTCCTTTAGGTCAAATGCATATGCGGATACTGCAAGGGCTCCTGTTCACACAGTGGTCCTTTCAGGAACTTCAAGTGTCTCAACCGATTATAATAACAAATTCATGCAAGAAGGATCTTCACTGATGGCTGACTTCTCCTCAAGTAACAATAGGACGTCCTTTCGTTCTACCCACTCCTGTTGCCACTTGACTCATATTTGGCTTCAGTCTCATCCATTTTAGAGTTTCTGACCAAGCTTTTTATTGAAGGGGTGGCTGCAGCAACTGTTAGGGTTCAATTGGCAGCAATTTCTAATTTTCATGTTGGCAGTCAGGGGGCTTCTATCATGTCCCTTAGACTTTCTAAAGCCTTCCTTAAAGGTACTATCCATTTGAGACCACCAATTAGATCCCCAGCTACACCATGGAACCTAAATTTTTTTTCTTTCTCGAATCATCTTACCCCCATTTGAACCAGCCTCATCTTGTGACCTGAAATACTTATCATGGAAAACCATCTTTGTAGTAGCTATTACTTCTGCTCGAAGGGTCTCGGAATTACATGCCTTGTCCATCAAACCCCCATACTTTATTTTTCACAACAACAGAGTCTCACTGAGAAAAAAAAAAAAAAAAATTTGACTAATTTTTAACTTTTGCTGTGTCCTATGAATTCTTGCAGTGTATTGTAAATTTGCATTTTCAGTGTTCTTACTGTGTCTACATTCTATTGTAAATATGCATTTTAAAATGTTCTTACTGTGTGTACTTTCTATTGTGAATTTGAATTTGCAGTGTCTTACTTTGTTTTCTTGCTGTTTGTATTATCTTTTGTATTCTTCTTAAACATTGTACTGGTTGTACTGCCTTTGGATCTTTTCTCCCCGGGCCTCCACTGAAAATGGGTTCTTTTTGGCCCAGTGGACTTCCTCGGTAATCAAACTGAAATAAATAAATAAAATAAATAAATAAAATCCTTCATTTTTAAGATTTGTTGAGAGACAAATCTCAACCAGACTATAGAATTACCTGTTTTCCCCCAAATATACTAACAAGATGGAACATATGCTGCACAGATTTGATATCCATAGGCAACTTCGATTCTATTTAAACAGGACTAAGGACTTTAGAAAATCAGAACAGCTTTTTGTCTCCTTTTCATATTCAAAGAAAGGTACTCCGGTGGTAAAAATCATGTTGTCAGACTGCATTTCCTTCGCATATAGCTCTGAGCGGTTTACTATCATTATTTCGAATGGCACTTGGTTGACCGCACTGCGTTCGACAACAGAAAGTCAAACATGGCCATGTCGTACTTTAAAAGCAAGCCTAGGAATGGGTTTTAACATGGGTCGAGATAGGGGTTCACTTCTATTGCCAAACTACAAACCTCGCCCCTATCTCGAACCATGTTAAAACCCATTCCTAGGCTTGCTTTTAAAGTTCAACTTTGCCATGTTCGACTTTCAGGATGTCAAACATAGTGCAGTCGACTGAGTGCCATTCGAAATAATGATAGTAAACCCTCTGGGCACATGCCACTAAATCGTAAATTAAAGGCCCACTCATCTAGAGCTGTTTCCACATCTTTAGCCTTTCTGGCTAAGCTACCTATAGATTCCATTTGTGCAGCAGCCACGTGGTCTACACCTCATACCTTTATCACTCATTACATATTGGACAGGGCCTCCTTTGGTTCCATGGTTCTGAGGAATATACTTCCCTGAGCCAACCAAGAAAGATGGTGCTTGGGATGCTAACCCATCAGTGAGAATGAAGGCGAGATTGAACAACTTCACATAAAGAAGTTATGTACTCACCATAACATTCCATGTGAGTTGTTCATCTCACCTTCATTCTTATGTCCCACCCACCAACCCCCTACCATGAATTTTTTGAAGACCAGGAAGTTGAGACAAATCTTGGTGATATTTTGTCTTTATCTACTGTATTCTTATTTTTCTTACCAGGGTAGTGACCTATCAGTATAGTTGGCTGCAAACAAGATCTGAGGGAAGCACCACTGCATCATGGGATAGGGAGTAAACCACAAGCTGCTTGAAGACCTCGAGCTTTTGTATTTGGCCGAGTTGGACCCAAGGATTGGCTCCGAACCCATCAGTAAGAATGAAGGCGAGATGAACAACTCACATGGAAAGTTATGGTGAGTACATAACTTCTTTTTATGTTGTCCTATCTCGCCTTTATTCATTGCTGATTGGGTTCAGAACCAAGAATCGGTTCTGACTCAGCCTTATTCAAAAGCTTGAGAGCTTCCACCGGTTCGTGGCTATACCCTATCCCATGCTACTCAGTTTGCCGCTAAACAAGATTGGGTGAGTTCCATGCAATCTATGGCTAAGTGGAAATAACTTTTATATATATATATATATATATATATATATTTGTTCCTTTTCCTCTATTTTATAAATCTTAGTATTTACTGTTGTTGTTCAACCTGTTTGCTGGTTCTTGTGTTGGCCGTTGTTTTTTTTTTGTGGGCCTGTTGTTATTGAACCTTCTCTATCCCAGCTTCCAGGGTCATTTTAAGTTAGAGAGCTTGGTTAATCCCCTCTTACAGGGTAGACTCTCTGTGGTCCATTTATCTTAGAGGGGCATCCACCTTTTTCATTTTCCTTATTTCTTAATTTTTTCCTGTTAGTAGTAGTTTGTTTTAATTAGAGAACTACTCTTACCCCTTGCTTAGTTGGTTGAAAATCTACTTAAAAAAAGATGACTTGTTGAGACTGTTACTATACTTCTCTATTTTTTGGTTGTTGTGTGTGTATTTAAAACATGTCAAAGGATCCTAAAGAGCCGAAACCTTCGGATTTCAAGAAATGCGACAAGTGTAGTCAGAAGACAGATGGGCATACCAGTTATGTGTACTGTTTAGGTGCCCTTCATTTACAAGAGTCCTGTTCCTTTTGTCACGGCTTTAGCTCCAGAGTTTTAAGGAGTGTAAAAATAAGCCGATCGTGAGTGGCCTGTTAAAAAAACCCTTTGCAGAGGCTTTAGAAGAGACTTGGAGCACTAAATCTACGACAAATCCCCTTCTTCTAGATCAGAGAAGTTAGGGAAAAGGACTTTGTCTTCATCTTCAAAGCTACCCACAAAAATGGCTAAAGAATGTATCTCGGAACCAAGAGCTCTTGGTTCTGAAAAAATCTCCCTCTTAGGCACCAGTTGTGGTTTTCGGAGCCAACAGAGTTCCAGTTTCAGAGCCGGTCCTTTGTATTGGAAAAGGTATCTCCGAATTTGAGGTCTCCACTTCTGCAGACAGTGAGGTCTCCAACCTTGTCATCTCAATCTTCCAGAAGTTTATCAGGTGATGATGTGGAGCGGGTGGTGATGAGACTCTTACGGACGCCGGCGCTAGCGAAAATTTTGTCGACTCCAACCCAGAGAGAACAGAGTCGACAAAGACCTCTTCCCCTTCTTCGGTTCCTCCTCCGACGCGATCTGAGGTTTTGGAGCCGGAGTGCTTGGATCAGATTGCAGCGGAACTGTTGGGACTGTGACCTGCTACAGGATCTTTGGTTCCAACAACTGCTCTGACTTCCTCGATTCCAGTGAAATTTGAGGAGTCTAGGAGCAGACGTTTTCCCATCGGGTCCAGTGAGGAGAGTCTAATCGGACAGCTGTCCGACCCGACTCTACCTCTTGGGACCTTAGCACAGTTGATCTCGACTCCTACATCAGCTTCAGAGCCAAAAGCTCTGCTTCAGGGTCAGTCTTCTGGTTCCTCTGAGCTGGGGATCTCATCACAGCAGAATGAAAGGGCTTTCAAGCTGATGGAGAGAGTGCTGTCACCTCAGACTGCTCCACTGTCTGGTCCAAGTACACTTCCCCCAAAAGAGTGCCCATGTCAGTCTCGGCCCCATCGCCCCCACCCAAGTATAGAGACCTTAAGCCCCAGGATGCTCCATCGGGTGAAACTATCTCTTCCAAAACCTCTCCAGAGTACCCATCTGAGGATGTCCCTCAGAAGATGTTGTGCAAGAGGAAGCACTTAATCTCCCTGGAGGAGTCCAGCACCTCAGACACAGACCTCAGTGAGTGAGAAGTGTCCCCACGGTCACCATCTGAGGATGTCTCCTTTGCGGACATCCTAAAGATCCTTAAACAGAGAGGTGGCTTTAAGTCCACCAACCCTTCTGAGGACGAGTTGGTGTACCTGGAGGCTTTTGGGTCTCTCCCTTCCACTTCTTGGGGGTGTCTGCCTTTCGAACAGTTAATGAATGTAATTAGTCAAAAGGCGTGGGGCTTTCTGGATTTAGTGGGGCCTGCTCCTAGGAGGCCAAATAAATTCATCACGGCACCTTTGGAAAAGGAATTCCTTAGCAAGGGTGTCCCGGTAGATGCTATGGTGGTAGCGACAGCCACAAAGAAGGAATTGTCAGAGACTTCCTCATCTGTTCATCCGCCGAATAAAGAGTCTCGAACGATGGACAGATATGGAAAGCATATGTTTTCATCAGCGGCATTTACCCTTAGATCGCTGAACTGCCTGACCCACTTCACTTACAAAGGGATCTCCTGAAGTTCCTAGGAGATACCCTTCAAGGTACTGTAGTTGCAGGGGATTTGGATAAGGTTTCCTCCCAGCTCTCCACCTTAAACTCTGTGGTAAACTCCTCCATGTGACTTATTTCCTGCGTGGCTGATGGAGCCAGTAGGGCAGGGGGGTACAGGTGTTTCCTTAAGGAGACATTCCTGGATACAATTATGTGATTTCGCAGAACCCTTGAAGTCTACCTTTATTAATGCCCCTTTTGATGGCTCGTCTTTGTTCAGGCCCAAAGTTAGAGAAACCTTAACCAGGTGCGAGCAGGAGGGAAAGATTCTGTCTGCCGTTGTAGTCCGTTTCTGCCTCCCTACTAGACCTTATCCCAAAGGTCAGAGGAGGGGAAAAATGTGGTTCCTTAAGTCCCAAAGAGCTTTCCCGGATGCACGTGGTGATTCTTCTGCCAGGGGCAGAGGTGGAAGTAACAATGGAAGGCACTGACCATGTAGCAGAGGGTGTCCGTAGAACCAGGGTGACAGGGATTCCTTCCTTGGAAAACCATTTCAGCACTCCTGAGAGCAGGCCTGGCTGTTGGGAGTCACTTGTCATTGTACCCACATGCCTGGCTAGAAATAAAAGACAATTGGGTGCAGACGATCATATCCAGAGGCTATTACAAACCCCTTTTATCTCCCCCATTAGAAAAACAACTAGTTCCAGATGTTCCACCCGGTCAAAGGGATTATGTAACTTCAGAGGTACAAAAGTTGCTAGAAAAAAAAAAGTCATCCAAAATGTCCCTGCAGACTAGATTGGATCTGGAACTTATTCAAGGTCCTTTTTAGTTCCAAAGGAAACAGCGGACTGGAAACCCTGGATCTTAGCAGGTTAAACAAGTCTGTCAAGAAGTCAAAGTTCCAGATGGTAACAAAGCAGTCCATACTCCCTTTTCTGTGGAAAGATGATTGGATGTCCTCTATAGATCTCCAGGATGCATACTACCACATAAAAAGGAACAGGCGATCCAGGAGACATTTGCACTTTTGGCTGGGAGCCAGTCACTACCAGTTTTGAGCTCTGCCCTTTGGTCTCACTACAGCCTCCAGAGTGTTCAACAAATGCATGGCAGTAGTTACTGCTCACTTGAGGCAGCTAGGATTACGAGTTTTTCCATATTTAGATGACTGTCTCCTAACAGCCACCACCAAGCAACTACTAACAAGAGCGAGGGACACAACCATTCATTTGTGCTGTCAGTTAGGCATCACAATAAACTTGAAAAATCTGCCTTGTTGCCATCACAGCATATCTTGCATCATCAAATCAAGAACCTCTTATGCAAGAAGAAAGTAAAGGTGAGGATTGTTTCTAAAGTTCTGGGTACTGTGGCGGCTGCAATAATTTTGGTACCTCCAGCTCGTCTACATCTGAGGGTTATTCAGTGGCTGTTTTTTCCCAATAGTCCATGCAGGATCTGCCATTGTCTCACAAGATTATCATAACAGAATCCTGCAAGAAATATCTGCTCTGGTGGCTTCACTAAACTCAATTGACTTTAGGCTAACCATTTGTCTTCCCGCAACTGGCAGCCATAGTGACCACAGATGCTTCCCAGATAGGGGGGGGGGCATTATCTGGGAAAGACTGACCAAGGTGTTTGGCAGGAACATGAAAACCACTTGCATATCAATATCCTAGAGAATAAGAGCGGTGCTTTTGGCATTGCAGGCATTCCAGGACTCCCTTCCACTCTGAACAGTTGCAGTTCAGACAGACAACATGTCAGTAGTGTGGTGCATAAACAGACAAGGAGGAACCAAATCCTGCTTCCTATGTCGAGAGGCACAGAGAGTATGGCAATGGGCTGTCTCTTCACAACGCATTCTGACAGCAACTCTCATCCCGGGGAAGTCCAACGTGATAGCAGACAAACTCAGCAGAGCTATTCTGGTGCCTAACGAATGGTAACATGAACACCAAGAGAAAGGCACAGTCAGCGAAAAGATTAAGAATTTAGACAAGGTTTTGTTCAGATATCACTCTTTAGTACTCTAAGTACCCATTAGGTATTGAGATGAACGATGAGACTATAGTGGAATGTACAAATATGTTTGACAACTTTGGCTTCAGCTTTATGAAATTTATAATATCTTGCAATGACAAAAAAATCTGCTGTTTGTTATCTGAAGTAGAGGAACTAAATGGTAAAATTATCAATGACTTGTATGAAGAATATGAAATGTTATACAATAGTCAATTTTCTTGGGTGGAAAAGGTTATAGACAGTATGAAAGAAAATGTAGAACGATGCATAGAGATAGACTACAATATGAAAATAAGGAGGCATTACAAGTGGGTTAATTATAAAAAAGATAAAAAAGACAATGTTTATAAAAGTAGGAATCAGTTTAAAGCACACAGGGACTACAATTTTGAAGCAAATGTAAGACCCCATGTTAATTATGTGAATAGCAGAAAGGATGAAGGAGATTTTTTAGAAGAAAGAGAAACACGGAAAGTTACAGAAGTGAGGCAGGGCAAGAATTACTACAATTGGAGAGAGGACCAAGGAAGAAACCAGCAAAGAAACAAATGGGGAATGGAACGGAGAAAAGATACAACATATTAAAACACAATGAAGTTCATTATAGTTTAGGTGAATACAATATTTTTAACTACACACACCTAGACATCAAAGAAGAACATTTCCAGTTATTTACCAAAGGAATGAAATTTGTCCCCAATAAGACAATTAATATAGTAGAACATGTCATAGACTTCAAGAAATATATACGTAAAATAAACCTTCGTGTACTGTTAGAAGGTAAGCAGGATAAAGTGAGGGGTGAATTCAGTAAGAGAAGCACTTACACCCCACCCTTGAACAATACTTTAGCCATATTTGAAAAGTTGGTAATTGATGAAATGTATGCATATGCAAATAAGTGTAAGAATAATAAAATGAAGTACAATTTAAGTTATACTGAGCATAATTTACTTAAGGATTTAAAAATGAATTGTAATATACGCATTATGAAACCTGACAAAGGAGGGGGTGTTGTGTTGTATGATGGGACGGAATATATCAACAAAATTAATTGTATATTATTAAATTCTGGTAATTATGAAATTTCATCTATAAACGAAGTAAACATTGGTTATCGTAAAATTGACTTGTTTTTGGAAGAACTGTTGTTAGATGAAAGAATTGATGCTGACATGTATAACTATTTAAAAATTGAGTTTCCTGTTATTAGTACTATAGTAGGGATACCTAAAGTACACAAAAATGTGAATGATCCCCCATTTTGTCCCATTATATCTGGCAACAGATCTAAAACCTTTCTTTTTGGATCTGTAATAGATAAATAGTTAAAGCCCTCATATAAAAACACTAGACACTTGTTAAAAGACTCATGGGACTTTCTAGGGAGATTAACTCCTGACTTGTATACCACAAGTATACATCTGATTACCATAGATGTTGTAGACCTTTTTTCCAGCATCCCTTTGGATGAAGGGATGAGGAGATTTAGCAACAGCATTGACAAGTATAGTACCTTAGATTGGGACAAGAGGTTACTAGTGATGGAATTCATTGATATTGTGTTAACACACAATTATGTGTATTTTGAAGGTGAATACTACAGACAGTGCAAAGGGGTAGCTATGGGAGCAGCTTGCGCTCCCATATTTGCCAACCTATTCCTATTAGATTGGGAGAATGAATATATTTTACAAACTGAATGGAAAGGTTATATTAACCTATACACTAGATTTTTGGATGATGTATTTATAATTTGGAATGGGGGAGAGGTTAAACTCAATGAATTCATGAATTATTTAAACACTAGAAGTGACTTCTTGAAATTCACGTACAACATGGACTCTAATTCTATATCATATCTTGACACCTGTATAAATATCGGACATGATGGATTCAAGTCTAAAATATTCAGAAAGAACACCTTCAGCAACTCATATTTACAATATACTAGCTGCCATCCCTATTCACAAAAAAGAAGTATAATAAAGGGACAATTCATTAGAGCAGCGAGGCTGACATCTGATTTTGATGACTTGTTAGTTGAATTGGACTTTATAGGAGAGATGTTTAGAACTAGAGGTTATCCAGACAATATGATTACTGAATTAAAAGATTATGTAGTCAGTAATAGAGACACCCGGTATAAACCTATTTTGGGGTCAGTTGTGCAAGATACATTAAAAGTGGCAGGGAGTCATAGTAAGAGTAGTGTCAACTATAATTCTGGAGCATGTATCCTACAGTTTGCACCTTTTATACAAGATATAAAGGAAATAGTAGAAAGGAACTGGAATGTGTTGAGAATAGATAATAGTATATACAATATTATAGGAACAAGACCTTCATTCATATATATAAATGGATTTAATTTGAAAAATGAGTTTGAGCACAAAATAAAGGACGGTAAGAGAAAGGACATGCAGATGGGCACACAAAAATGTGGGACATGTAACCAGTGTACATATATTACTAATACTAAGAAGCTATTATTAGAGGACATTAACACCACTGAAGTTATATTTCAAAGGGGTAATTGTAGAGCATCCCACATAGTATACCTAGCTAAATGTACGAAATGTGCCTGTTTCTATGTAGGCAAAACTGATAGATGCCTTCGAAACAGGATATATGACCACTATTACTGTATTAAAAGGAGAGAGGAAAAAAAAAGCTTTATGGAAACACTTAAAAGGAAACGAAAGGTGTGACAGGTTTCTTTTTGGCATTTTGGAGATTATACATCCAAACCCTAGAGAGGGTTGTGTCAAGAAAAAACTAGGTGAAAGGGAAGTAAAGTGGCAGATAAAATTGAATGCCTCCATGTATTCTGGTTTAAATGAGAACATTTCAATCAAACCCATCTTGGATCATAACATGCATTAATATATGAGTATAAGGCATCATTGTGAATTACTATGGTTTAATTCCTACATTGTATTTTATAATGAGGAAGCCTCATAGACTTTTGAACAAGTTCATTTTAGTATTAATAACCGAGTCATAAGTGATGGGTTATATTTAGGGAAAATATTTATATTATACACTAAGCTTAGATTATACCTAGAAAGGTTATCAATGTATTTATTCGTCAGTTAAAGCACAGGGCACTTTAAAACATTTTTAAAAATATTTTTAATGATTTTCTATGACTTTAAATATTTTTAATGAGTACATAATTTTTCAATTATATGTCATTATTGCTTGTTAAAACAATTTGGTAAATGGATTGGCTGCTTGGGTCTATATTAACCCAAGGAATTAAATGTGAAGTTGTTCTGATGAAGTCTACCTGTGTGTAGATGAAAGCGCTCAACTATTGTGTTCTTATTGAATAAAGTGGATTTTATCTTCAAGTGCCTGTGCTTATACGTGCTACTATACCTGGAATAGTTTGGTTGCTTATACTTGTTTCTACAGTTGACTGTTGTGGTATGCTTTCACTTACTCTTTAGAAAACAGTTATTTTTTTGAGAAGAAATACTGTGGTAGAAGCAGGTTCCTATGGGCCTAAGGTTGTGGAAATTCCTCAGCAGAACAGAAGAGAATTCAGTCTCATAGATTTTTGGTCATTTGATTGCGAACTGATAAAAAGAAATGGTGAATGAGTTACTGCAGGTTCTGCTGATGTGTAGATTAGACGAAAGCGCTAAACCTGTGTACTTGTTTTCTAAACATTGAAGTCCTGTTAAGAGAGAAAAAAAAACTCTTGCTGCTTGGTCGTTAGATACTGCACTGCATTTCCTGCTAAATCTACTTTAGTCATACATGTATGGCTGCTACAGTTCCTAGTTTTCTTGTCCTGCGTTAGATAGTTCATGTATTCTCATTAGTGATTTGCTAGAAGTCGACTTTGCCATTTTTGTGATGAGGCATTAACAATAATGGTTTTCTTGGTGGTTCTGTTGGGTTTATATTAGATAATCGAACTTTCAAAAGTTGGAGTGTCATATGGTCGACACCATATGATCGAATTTTTGAAAGTTTGAATGGAAATCTCCGTACAGTGTGGCATGGGAAGATTTTCTTCACTGTAGTGCGATCTCGGAGTTGGTATATTTAAGAGCAGGGGGTGGGGGGGGCACAGCGTTCAGGTAGATTATGTAGTTTATTTTTTTTTATTAGATGTTCGAACTTTTAAAAGTTTGATCATATGATGTCGACCATATGACAGTCGAACTTTTGAAAGTTCGATTTTCTAATATAGACCTGATTCTGTTAAACTACCACCTTACACATTGTCAGTCAAGACGTGTGCTAATAAAAAAGAGCCATCTAAAGATTGGTGAGAGGGAATGCAAGCTATCAAATTCTTAGAACATTCTCCATTGTCTTGCGATTTTTCTAAAGTCAGCAGTAGCACAAGTTGCTGTAATGTAGTCACAGTGCTTTAGTGCACAATGCATAGAGGTGGTATGCCCTGTATTGGACACACCAACGAAAAACTTTCACTGTGTTGAAAGTACATAGTCACAAAAAAAAAAAATTAATACTGTATATAGCAAAACCTCAGACAAACTTTATTTAGCACTTTTTGTCCTTACAAAAAAATGAATAATGTATATAGCAAAACCTCAAACAAACTTTATCACTTTTTTTCCTTCAAATAAAATGGACTGATGTGTTTTTCACTGAAGAAGTTCAGACAGATTTCACAGAAGAGGGTGCACCAGACTTGCATGTGACCTACATTATGTGCACAGAGCCTGACTGTAAAATACAGAAGGTATACAAATTAGGAACAACACATGAATAGCACTACTAGTATAATTGATAGCCAGCTCTACGAATCACCAATGCCTTCACCTGATATTGTAGACTGTGATCGGACATTGTGCCCTCTAGCCACGATGCTGGAAAGTATACAAATGCTTCCAGTGTCACTGTGTAGGTACCCTAAAGTACAGGACATTCATATATTCCTACAAAGGCATGATCTGTCACATGTTTAAACACAATCATCTAAGTATAGTTATGCTTATGCACGTGAGCATGTGTACACAAAAACACACACAGAGTTACAAACATGTCTGTATATAGACTGTGTTGAAAAACATAATGTAAGTAGAAAAAGTGTTCCTATAACCTGCTGCTCCTGTTGCTGATGTACATTTGTGCCATGAAATAACTCTGGGCAACTTTCCCTATAGGAAAACGCTGTAGAATTTTGAAACATAGTAGCACAGGTATGTCAAGTATGCACAACCGGTACCTAGTGAGATACAGAATGTCTGATGCATACAAGGTTAACATTTAATGAACTTCTTGGCCCATTCTTTGCAATGGTATCTTTCAGTTATGTAACTCTTACTACCCTATATGTTTGCAAATGTGAATGCTTCAAGATGCTTTCTCATGCACAAGTACACTCACAATGTGTGTGTCTGTATATAGGTATGCATGCACACATGGTACACATTTTATCATGCTGTATGCCTGGTAATATATTTTATAATCCAAGTGCTCCTTACCAGTACAGGACACACATCATGCCATATCCCATTTATTGTCCCTGTTCTTTGTTCATCCAAGACTATGTGTGCTTACATACACCCCGATTGTGTGTGTGTTTAGTGTTCTGTAATGTCTGGATGTTGTATGCCTCCTAACAGATTCTATTATTTCAACACCCCCCTACACACACAGTATGTTTAGATTTCAGATTATCACCTCTTTTGTTGTTTTGATTTCAAATGTCTCCCATAATACCTACTTCGCATACTGTCCTGCCATCCCATGAATTACATTCCATTTACTGTCATCTGTATGCTGGGCGCCTAAAATGACATTCTGGTGGCCTTCCACTCTTGGCTAAGGCTCTGCAACTGACAGTCGTCTGACATTTGAGGCATATGTGGTTTACTGAGCATGCTCACTGTGCTGTATATCATCCTGAGTCAGGTGTATGTTGTGTATTGTCGTTTACAAGATGCATTTCATGACTACTATACGCACCATTATTGCATTCTTAATGGGCACACACATAGAAACATGTTTGTGAATTCCCCTCCTTGGCCATTCATGATGCTGTTTATATGGGATGAAAAAAAAATTGAGCTGAAAAATATTTAACTGGTATCTAAGTTATGGACATTGGGTGAACTGCATATAAAGCCCATTGTAAGGTACACTTACATGTCTTAAGGTCATGACAGCTGGTGAAGAGTGAAAACTTTTCAAAGAATAGGTATATGGGGTAGGATGAAGCGGCCATAGGATAAGATTTGGATTGGATGTGGGAAAATCTTGTCTTCATTTACAGTGTCGGATGAGAGAATATTACTTGTCTGGTTTTCAGAAAAAAAAATGATTATTTAGTTGAGTTTGTTGAACTCTGTGTTAATTTCTTCTTAGGAACTTGTTGAATTGCAGTTTAGAGTTGTGCAAGTGTAGCTTTTTATCACTAGTTTGTATTTTCCTTTCTTTCTAGGGGACTAGGTAATTGTAGAGTGATCCAGGCTTGTAGACTTTGCAAAAAAAAAAAAATTGCATGTGCATTTGAGTCAGTACATGCTAGATTACATTCTTGAATGCAATTTGATTATTTTACTGCCATTGGTTATGGAAATTTCTGCACAGTTTTACATTTAGGTAGCTGATCTGTATGGTGCGCCCATGTCTGTGTGTGTGTGTGTGTGTGTGTATATATATATATATATATATATATATATATGTGTGTGTGTATATATATATATATATAGATATAGATAGATACGCATATGTGTGTGTGTATATATATATATATATATATATATATATATATATATATATATGTATATAATGTGTATATATATATATATATATATATATATATATATATATATATATATACATATACATATACATATACATACATATAGTGTAGTTGCTGGTGTTAGTGTAGTGTCTTTGTCCTTGTGAATTATCATATTTATTACTGATTTCTGAATATGTTAGTATACTGCATTAAAAAAGAAGAAACATAAGTATGTGGATAGAAACTAGCTAATGGTAGAATGATCTGGATTAAAAAATATAAGAGAAAAGCAATATGGCCTCTTTTTCTCTGTTTTCTTATTTTCTGCATCTGGTACTCATTAGACTGCAGTTTTACATTTGATTGTTTTATACTGCTAATCTTAATTAGACAAAGCTATTCACCATTTTAATGTATATTGCAGTTATGTCTGGCATTGATAGATTCATACCCCCATTTGCTATTTTTAATAGCATGAAGTCTTAGTGATTAAATATTCTTAATTCATTTCTGTATATATTTGTGGATAACATAAAAAATCGTGTTTTTGTGACTTCTGTAAGGGTAGGCTATTTTGTAGGTGATACCTGCCATTTATTACTATTTTTCAATATTAATTTAGGGTAAAGCATTAAAACGAAGAAAGAAATTAAAAATTAAAACAACCTTACTTGTCTGTGTTACCTTCTTAGTGTTATGAGTCTGCTAACCACAGAAGAGTGCTTAATGCCAGAAAAAAAATAGTTGAATGAAGCTGGCAGAATAATTAATGAGTTTGCGGCTTGCAAATCCGTGGAATTTACAGCATAAGGAACAATTCTAGGCTGTTTTGCATGTGCTGCTAGAATGGATAAGCCTGAAGAACCTTTCTGGCAAAGTACAGCTTTGTAAATAACATTACCATAACAGTGGATGTCTGAATGTTTGCTGCTGCTGTAGACTGTGCTATATGGGTTTTATCCTATTAAGGATATAATAACTGGTCAGCATCCAAAGCTGTCAGGACACCTTCCATGCACCCAAGCCGTTAGTCACCTTGACTGTTTTGCTTTTCCCCTAAAAATGTTTTCTGGCATTTGAAATGTTGATAAAAAATCATTATGGGTACTGTGAGTTGGCAGGTAGGAATTCAACATGTAGCTGTTTTGTTATCTCTCCACTTAGCAGGACTCCATAACAACTGTGCATAACTTAATATCAGCTTTTTTTGTCCTAAAAGTTTTACTTAGTAAATATCAAACTGTTTCAGAGATACAAACCTGTATTGATGAGCTTCACTAACAGGACTGCATGGCTTTTAGAATGTGCCAGGCTATCAGGTTATGTTATACTCAATTTCTGTTTGGTGTGAGTCTGTGACTTCTGCTGAGGGTTGTAAAATGCAACCCATGTTGTAAATGTACGTGTGTTATGTCATATTACATGAAAAGTAAAGTTATGTATGTAATTCATCAGAAAACAAAGACTGCTCACTTTATTTTAGAAATCTGTTGATTATTTTCAGTTGTAACATGCCATGGGTCAAATATCATTCTCTGAAGTAAACAAAGTAATGAGGTCAAACTCAGGGGATAACTACATTGAAGTTCTTGAGGTAGTAAGGCATTCATTGGCAGATGAAATTCATACTGTACTGAGTAATAGCAGCACATGCCTGATGCTGGCGATAACTGAACTTTTCCCAGCAGGGGAAACACTGACAAAGTAAAACAAAACTGCAAGGTAGCTGAGTGTCCATATGCACAAGCGATACAGTAATGCAGTAGATGTATCTTTTAGGTCAGATTCTTCTGGCATGCTCCTAAGACATCACAGTTATCCCAGACTTATCTCAGTGAAGGCTATCCTTTTAGAAGCTTCTTTGAATCATGATGATTTGCTTGGTCACAAAGCTCAGCTGATGCTTTCAGACATCAAAAAATAAAGAAGAAAGAAAAATTGATCTAGAGGATTTATTGTCCTAAACAAGGACTTATTGTAAGAATTTCCCAGTATTGAAAAAAATGTTTTTGTAAATTATGAAAAGAATGACAACAACATCCAGACTGCTCTGATAAATAATGGTCTAGAAAATCTTACTTTGGTGGCTTTTATAACATTATTCAGCGTAATTTTGGAATTGTGGATTTTAATGTGCACACAACCTTACATAATTTTCCACAAAGACACATAAGGACAAGTCCTTCATGTCATTGATGATATACAATATCTAACAGAAAATTAAACCACTGTCTTCATATTCCTGTTTTATTAAAAAATGTATGTATGTTTGAGTGTATATGTATATATATATATATATATATATATATATATCTATAAAATGTGTGTGTGTTTGTGTGTGTATGTGTATATATATATATATATATATATATATATGTGTGTGTGTGTGTATATATGTGTGTATATATATATATATATATATATATATATATATATATATATATATATATATATATATATTTATGTGTGTGTGTGTGTGTATGTATATGTATAAAACAACTGTTTCCTGAATAGGATTGTGTCACTCAGGAAAACCGATCATTTTTTTTTGTTAAGAAGTATAGAAGAAACACCCTATCCAAAAGATTGGGTACTTCCATTTGTTTGGTAGACCTTTTAAGGAAATTATATCACTGGCCTTTTGAAAAGACAAGCCTTCGCTAGATGTGTGTAAGGTAGCAATGTGGCAGCATGTTTCCTTTTTATCAGGCAGTGTTAAGCTGATTTTAAGTTCCAAAGCAGGATGACATTTTCAAAGCTATTCCTAATGGTTTGCTTTGATTTATTTCCACTTTCCAAGAGCTTGGAAGATGCTACAAACTGATGAAATACTTTCTGTTCAGGTAATATTGTATATCCCAATGATGCATTTATCGTAATTGTAGACTTTTAAGGGAATATTTCTTCACTTATATTACAAGGGTTGCGTAAGCCAGGGAACCTTGTTGGCTAGGCTTACTTAGGCCCTTGGGCCGATAGCCTAGTACCTACCTATGAGCAGCTCCTCTTTCCTGTATACAGTTCTGGCAGCATTATTGTATCCAGTCGTAAGGCTTGATTATGTTCTGATGTTGTGTAAATGCTGCATATATCAGCATCTGTAGGAGTACAGTTCACTTAGCTATCACTTGCAGTGGAAGACTTCACTTTTTCAAAGGGCAAGATCCTCACAAAGAAGAAAAATTGAAGAAATCCATTTCACTTATGAATATGTAAATGTCAGGCTTGCATTTGATGCCTGCATCACTGGCATAGAACTAAAAACTGATTTCAGTGAAGGGACAGTGGAAGATAAGAATACCCAGAGATTTGTTATAAGCTCATGAAAGTCTTGCTTTAAAGTTGAGTCCCTCACTGTATTTTCTGCCTCTTCTTTTTTTGTATATTCTTCCATTTGTATGAGAGTAAATATGTGTTATTTTGAATAGTGGGAGGCATCTCATATCATGGTTCAGATTGCACTGTGCGCAGAGGAGTAAGTAATTTGCTGTTAAGTCTTCCTTTATGGTAGTATGATGCAGCCGTAGTTTTGAAACTTTATCCCAGCCATTAATTTCCTTAAATTTAACTTTAGAGCCCTTTATTGTTATGCTATTCTCCCCCCATTCCCTGCTGGCTATCATTCTTCCCTTCAATGAGAGCTATAATACAGGCATCCATTAAGAGATGTTAACTAAGTTGCTTAACCTGCCCCGTGGTGGTTATGTAAACAGCTGTATCACCACAGAGGTGTTATTTGCTCTCCCTTGGCATTTGTGTGCTCCCACAGATACCTTTGAAGGCTACCAACGCTGCTTGGAATACCATATATCCCATGTCCCTCGGTCCCATGACCATGGTTGTAATGTGTGCCTGTACTTGTACAGGAGCAGTTTGGCTGACTAAGACCCCCAGTTCCCTCCCACTAGTATGGGAGAACCAGGGTGAACTGCTGTCTCCTACCCTCCCCTACCAGTTCTTCCACTACCTACCTGAGCTTCTAGACAGACCTAAGTTTTATGGACTTCAGTCAGATATTTATCCTTCTGTGTCACAGAGACGGGTTTTATAGCCCATATTTAAGTGAGAGAGGGAAGATGTGCTGCATGTTTTTATGATGATACAAAGAATATTCAGTGGCACTACTACTGTCTCATATAATTCATAATATGGTAAAAGGCTAGCATTTCTGCATGTGTCAACTGTGAGTTCAAAAACAGTCCTATTTCCAAATTCCATGCTTTGCAAATAAGACTTTTACTTATTTTTTTAACCCATGGAGCCACTCTTGTACAAGCATATACATGGTATTGCACCAGCATTTCATTCTTAGATACTTTTACTTTTGTAGTTGGTTTCCTACTTCACTGTGAATACTGTAAACAGGTTGGTGGCAAGTCCTGTATGCTGCATGGCCACCTGCAAAAGTCACTCTGACTTTTTCACACCGTCTAAATCAAAATATCTCTAGATCTGTACGTCAGGAAAATTTAGGAAAAGGTTTTACTGAGAGTATGGTATCCTACAAAATATCTGGTTACAGCTTTTTAATTGCCTCTGAATTTAAACTGGAACTGAGGGTATCATTTTCTCATTAACTGGAATGGCTCTTAGTACCACAATGCATGCCTTGTTCCTTTGACAAAAGTGACGCACAACAGCTATCCAAACAAGCAGCTGTGTTTTGTAAGTTCTTCTAAGAGCATTTGTAAGGCTCATTCTCTTTATGTCAAGCATTTACTTAATGTGTCTGTTCAGTAGTAAGATATGGGAAATTGAGATGCTTGCATACATTGCTATGTGCCAAAAGCTACAGTATTGCAAATAGATGTCCACTTTAAAACTCCATCACTATTTACAACTTTTTGCTTCTGCATTCTTGCAGATGTGTTTCACAGTGGGTAACAAGAGTTTGCTTTTCTTGTGTTGTGCTGGACCACCTTTTCGAATGCATTTGAATGGCCATTCTAACGAAAAGTTCCAGTGTTTAATGTATTAATGAACCTTCATTTCCCTGAAAATGAGGCTCATTAGCAAAGAACATAAAGAGTTGGATTTTACCACATAGTGCTTTGGACTGAGGTTTTTATCACTGTGAAATAGCTTCTGTATTCTGATCTCAGCGAAGTAAATGTGTTCTCTTCCTTCCTGACATTTGATTGTAATTGCAGTTTTGTTTTAACAACTGAAATAAATCACGCTTCTAAAGTTTGAAAGACTCCTGTAGGTGGTTGGCTGTGTGTCAAGCTTTCATTCTGGAGTGCACTATTTTATGGATGCATTTAACCTTTTTTAATCACTAGCAGTAACTTAGGAACACTTTCATCTTTTTCATTGTTTAGACCTCAGTTCTGTAGGTATATGATAAGTTATATTCATCAGAGGTTTTTTGATGGTGAATTGATATTCTGGCAGCTATTAAGTTTTGTGAATTAAAAATTTGGTTGCACTTTCTTTGGGTGAATATATAAGGAAGAAATTAAATCTTCAACATTCTAGAGCTATAGTGAGGTATACACAGATACCAAATCTTTTGATATGAAACACGGATGTGTCTGCTTTGATTGTTATACATCAGAATTTGAGGCTCTGGTATATAATCATTTTATTGGAATATATAAATTACATAATTTATACTAAGGTGTATAGAGCACTTCAGAAATTAGTACTACCTGCGGATCCTAGAGGGGGTGATTACAAAAATTTTGTAGAACAGAGAGAAATGTCCTGGCAGATCAAGTTTGGGGCTGACTGATAGAAAGCTTGGCTTAAATGATGCCATCAACATCAAATGTTTTTTGAAGCACCGGAAATGTACTATTAAGAAGTTTTAAATGATTTTGGTTATTTGTGTTTACCCCTGTTTTTACATTATTTATGTGTTTATTGATCTTACATTTGTATTAAATGTTTTTTCAGTGAATTATGTATGTTTCTTTAATTTTTGTGATTTTTTTACTAAATTAATTTTAATGGTTAATTGATTTTTTGAGTAGTTGTGTGTGGTATATTTAAGTAACCTGGTTGATTTGTTTTACTGTTTGTTCTGAAGAAGTCTTGTTGAGACTAAAGTGTTAAATGCTACCCACTTTCCAGTCTTTATTGACCATTAGTACCATTGTCTGCAGTTTTTTCGTGGTTTGTTGAAGTAATTTGTTGCTGGAGTGAAGGGGTCTTGAGGAGGAATATGGCTGAATGAGATATTTGAACACAGGGGTAATACCAGAAAGTTTTATACATGTATATATGTATTTATGCATGCATTTGTTAAATGAGGTAGAACAATGATCTATGAGGACCATTTTCAGGATCAGCCTAGGATTTATAATCATGTAAAAAAGATATAATGTAATACAAGTAGAAGGCTGCACAGTAATTTACATCAGAACAGCAATATGGTGCAGTGGTGCAGCGGTAGCATTGTCGCCTCAGAGCAAGAAGTTCTCCGGTTCGATTCTCAGCTGGGTGCCTTCTGTGCAGGCTCTGCATGTCCTCCCTGCATTCATGTGGGTTTCCTTGTGGTGCTCTCTTTTCCTCCCACGTTACAAAGACGTGTCTGGAGCATTTCTCCCTGGGTCTCTGCTGAAAATTGGTTCGTTCCAAGTCGGACTTTCCTGGTTAACAAATGTTAAATAAATAATAAATAAATATGATCAAAAATACAGAAACAGTTGTAGGATTAATCCTTGCAAGGCTTAGTAGTAGGTTGCTAAACATCTTAGATTAGGAGTTCATAAGACTAGTAAAGGCATTTACATTGCATAATGACTATTGCACTAATCTATGAACTTTAGTAAAGGAAGCATTTTTGTCCTACATAATGAATCTTTTAGAAAAGTATTAAAACAAGTAAAGACATGCTATTTTGCATTGAGATGCGTCACATCTGTAAGTGAAGGGTAGTAGAGAAAGGATTCCTCATGTAATAGGTGAGAAGAGAAAGTGTGGATGTGGTAAGGTAAGGAGGGGAAGAAAGTTTTAAGTTGTGTGAGAAAAGTTTTAGAAGAGTAAATGGTTATGTGTAAGAAGTGGATGAGAAAGGAGACTGAAAGGGGAGGTGTATGAAGTTGTTCGACCTGTATTTGTTAGAAATGGGGTAGCCCAGGTTTGATAACAGGAGCTTGGGCAGATCTGGGAGGATTGTGTAAGAATTTATGTTAGGAGAAGTGGCATTATGTCTGTACCTAGAATATATGTGGCTGCCACATATAGGTTCAATATCCTAATGTGGGGATTGATGCTAGTAGAACTCAAAAAATTAGCAGCAGTAAGAGTGAAGAGAATGTTGTTGACCTGCATTGTAAATAGATTAAATGATGACATGGATTCTAAAGTAATTACATTTGAATTGGTTAAAAAGCAAGTGTTTCATTTTTTTACAGAAATTAAATGTAATGATTTAGTATCTTCGGTTATGTTTTCCTGAACTTTGGGAGCCACTAAAGAAAAGCATGCTATGTGCATTTCAGGTTGCATAGTGGAGTTTGCAATTTGTAAGGCAGCAGAGCTCTTTCTGGAATTCTCTGAACAAAGAAGGGGAAGTTGTCTCCCATGCCTGTTTGTGTATTAGGGTATCCAGAATGAGGGAAGCTGTATGTGGTTAGGGTGGCATTCAGGCAGTGGAGTTGCCTTCTTGTGGGTAAGTTATGAGTACATGTGAATGAATGAATGGTTACTAGAGTACATATCATTTTCAGACCTCTTTAGGTCTCCATTGACACAGGAGTCAGTGTATTTTTAAGTTTACAGGATGTCCCTGATTCTGCCTCATGTTTTTACAGTGTCCCTTGTAAAATTTTTGATTTCTCTGGTAAATCACTGAGGATTACTGTAAGTCAGTAATGCCAGACATGAATTTCATAGTTTTTATTTTTCAGAAAATACATGCTGTTGTGTTATTACCTATTTAAGTAAACTGAGTAATACTTAAAAGTTGTCCCTGATGTTGTGCTTCTGAACCCATTATTTTTAGCTTTACCCCTTATTTTTGAGTAAAGAAGTTGAGATGTGTGCCCTAGCCTCCATGAATTCCCGAAAACTCAAACCTCATATGATCGAGTTTTCAAAAACTCGAAAATTTAAAGTGTTAAAAAAAAAACACTTTAATTTAATTAAATATAACATTTATACTTATAAATACCATCTTCGTGATCACACTATAGCGAGGAAATGGGAAACCTCCTGTTCTGCGCTTCTGCATACAGCGGGGAACAGGAGATTTCCCTTTTTTCCACTGTAGCATGAGCTCAGAGTTGGTATATTTAAGTAGGGGGTGAGGGGGTGCAGGGGGGCTTGCCCCCCTGCAGAAACAATGTGTTTGACTATATATTTTTTTATTTCACTTCGGAATTTTGAGTTTCTGAAAACTCGATCATATGGTCTCAACCATATGAAGTTCAAGATTTCAGGAATTCGAGATTCTGAAGTGAAACCATGTAGTGTGTGTGTATATATATATATATATATATATATATATATATATGAATATATATATATGTGTGTGTGTATATATGTGTGTGTGTGTGTATGTGTGTATATATATATATATATATATATATATATATATATATATATATATATATATATATATGTGTGTGTGTGTGTGTATACATATATATATATATATATGTCTCAAAAATTGCACATCCAAGATGAGTAAGATGCTTCCACTAGAGGATTGAGGAGAAGGAAAGAAAGTGGGCAGTTGAATAGATTGAGGCAACTCATTCACCACCTTGGGCATAAAAAAATGATTGGTACACAAAGAGACCCTATCCTTGTGGAAAACCAGGAAAGGTGGGGGAGACGTCAAAGCTTGAATCTCAGAAACTGTCTTAGCAGAGATTAAGGTTAACAGAAAGTCTGTTTTCCCAAGTACAAAACTTTAAAGAACCTGATGCTGCAGGTTCAAAAGGGGCCAAATCCCAAGGAAGTGTCACTGGTTTTGTGGTAGGTTTAATATGAAGGACTCCTTTAAGAAAAAGTTTTGCCTCCATTCTTGAAGCTAAAGGTAGAAACAGTAGCAGACATGCAGAAATAGCTGACAAGTGTACTTTCACTGATTTATTTATTGCATTTGTTGACCGGGAAGGTCCACTGGGCAAAAGGATGCCCATTTTCAGTGGAGGCATGGGGAGAATAGCTCCACAGGATACCCATACATACAATTTGATAAAATACAATAAGAATACAATGCTTACAAAGTGATAAAAGACAAGATAAATATATCAGCTCAAACTGCTAAAGCACAAGAACATACAATACATTCAATGTGATAAAAACACAGGACGCAAATATGTCAGATTAAACTGCCAAAGCTCAGGTAACAGATGAATAAGCCAAGCCACTAAGTAACTCATAAAAGTAAGAAAGAACCACTGGAATATCCACTGAAAGTGGTTCCAGGTTTCGTGAAAGACACCAGATGGAAAACCTCTTCCATTTGGATAAGTAAGATTTTCTAGTATTGGGTTTCTTGGCCTCCTTCAGAACCCTAAGCATGTCCTCTGAAAAAAGGCACCTGAAAGGAATCAAAAGTTGATCACCCACAGGGTCAGTTGTAAGACTGACAAATGTGGATGAATCAGAGATCCCCTGTCTTATGTGAGCAGGTCCACTCTGATAGGTAACTTGTGATGATTGCCTTTGGCTAAATGCAGAAAAAATGGGAACCAGTGCAATCTTGGGCAAAAGGGAGTCAACAGCAAGATTTTTGGTTTGTCCTACTGAATCTTTAGCAGAACATCTTGAACTTGAGGAAAGGGGGGGATGCATAAAGAAATATCATCTTCCATGAGATATAGGGTGTCCATTTGCCAAGTTAGAGAATGTAGGAGTCTGGCACAAAATAGAGGAAGTTGTCTGTTCAGAGTGGAGGCAAATAGAAACAAAAGAGGAGTACTCCACTAGTGCACCATGTCTAGAAACATATCCCTGTGAAGCATCCATTTGTGGGATTAAGTAATTGACCTGCTTAATATGTCTACCACAATATCTGGAGTGGATGGAATGTAAACCACTTGAAGAGTTGTACTGAACTGCCAAATTTCATGCCATTAGAGCTAACCTGCAAAGAAGGTAAGACTTCACCCCCCCCCCGCTTGTTGACATACCAGAGAACTGTGGGGTTGTCTTTAAATACTTTGGGGACCTGGTTGAAAGGCCTGAGGAGCGGGAATAAGAGCCCTAATTTCCTTGATGTTGATATGCTCTTTCCTTTGAGAAAGAGACCAAAGACCCTGCACTTTCTTTGAAGCAAATGTTGCCCCCCCCCCCCCAACCTGTGTCTGAGACATCCATGAGCAGCTGTTGAGTTTTCTTGGGTAGATGAAGAGAAAGCCCCAGATTCAGAGCAAGTTATTGAATCCACCAAAGAAGCTCTGTTTTAGGCATGGAAGAAGAGGGAACACAAATCTAAAGGGTGAGCATGCTGTGTCCAAACTGACTTTAGGTAACACTAAAATTTCCTCATGTGGAATTTTGCAAGAGGCAGCATGGAAATTGTGGATGCCATGAAACCAAGAAGTCTCGGAAACTCCCTGGCTGTAATGAAGGAGAGAGGCAGAAGGTTTTTGAAGAAAGAAGTGAGGGACTGAATTTTATCTGTTTTAAGAAAGGCCATCATAAGGTCTGTCCTGAACCTGCACCCTAGAAAGTTGTGGTCTTGTGAAGGGGACAGGGATGATGCAGATTCTGAGTCAGCTGTTCTGATAGCGAAGCCAGAAAAAGACGATTGTCCAGATATGGATATACCGGAATCCCCTTGACCCTTAGGAAAGCATTCACAGAGGCCAAGCACTTTATGAATACCCTTGGGGCAGTTGAAAGTCCAAACGGCAAGGCAGAGGACTGAAAGTGCAAAGAATCCGTAGAGAATCTGAAATTTCCTGTATAAAAGATGGATGGGGATGGTGAAGCTAAGCATCTTTGATGTCTAGAGAGGGCATGTAAGACTGAGGGGGAATCAGGGGAAACTGAGTCTGTAAAGACAACATATGGAAAAATGGCACTTTTAAGAAAGTGTTTAAGTGGGAAAGATCCAGAATTGGTCTCCAGGGGCCATCTTTTCTTGGGGACAAGACACATTCTGGAATAAAACCTTCTGCTTCTCTGATCCATTGGCATCTGTTGAATAATTCCTTGTGAAAGTAACTCTTTTGGAACCTCTGGAAACAAATTTATTTGGTTTGTGGGAGGCTGTGGAACTCCCATGAAAGAGTGAGATCTTTCCAAGTCATGAAATATCCCTGTTGGATGATAGAAAGAACCCAGGAATCCTGAGTGATATTTGCTCAAGCTGGAAAAGTGAGAGAGAGATGAAGAGATAATGGGGTAAGACTTGGAAGAGGCTGGTAGTCATAGAAAATGTGGCCTGGCTGGAAAGGACTGCTGGGAGGAAGGTGCAAAACTAGTAGTCTTAGATTGTGGAGGTCTCCTAGCAGTCTTTTAGATCGAGAAGAAGAAGCTGAGGAAGAAGGCAGGAGTGCTGGTCTTCTAACAAAGGATGTTTTTTATAGGAAAATTCCTGTGGAACGTTAGAACAGTAGAAACAGAAAGGTGCTTCAAATCTTGAAGTTCCTTTCCCTTCTCTTGCAAGGTCTTAAATAAGTCTGCAGCTGCAGAACAAAAAAGAGCAGACTTATCTAGAGATGCATCTAACAGTTTTGCTTTAATGTCATCTGGCAGTGGTTGAGGCTTCAACCAAGAGTGCCTTCTAAGTACAGAACCAGATGCATCTGCTGTAGAAGATGCCTCAATTGCATCATAACTGCACTTAGTTGAATGTCTAGCTACTTTTGAAGAAGCTTCTAAAAGAGACAAAAGCCTGATTTTTAATGCCAGGATCTGGGAGTTGAGCTAGAGCTTGAGAGGCCTGAAAAAGTAGGGCCAATGAATGCCTAGACACGAGTTTGGTAATTCATAGCTCAGATAGCTAAAGTGGAAGAAGTATAAATTTTCTTACCAAGCCTTTCCAGAATTTTACTTTCCTTATTAGAAGGAAATAGTTTAGAGGAAGAAGACAACCGGGAATGCCTGTCTGAAGCAATGGAGACAACTGCTGGATCAGCTGAAGGACACTTATACAAGAACCTGCAGTCATCAGGCACCTTGTAGAACCTATCTGGCCTCTTTGGAGCAGGAGTCTGAGGGGCAAGGGCCTTAAAAGTCAAAGTGAAAGCGTCCAAGAAAGCTGGCAAAACTGGAAGCACAGCTGAAAGAGAGGGAACTTCCATTTATAGAAGGTCATAATACTTTTTTGCTCTTCAGAAATCAGTGAGCATTCCCATTTGAAAAATTCCCTCATTTTAATTGTTTCCCCAAAAGAAATCTCTTCTACTGGGGAATCCTCCCATTGGACTCCTTCTCTGGAAAGGTATATTCTCAAGGAGAAGTAATTTGTGTAGAGTATACTAAGGAGTCCTCATCAGAGGAAGCATTATCATCATCATCATCAGAATGTACCTGTTTTCTAACTCTTTGAACAGGAGAAGATGTAATAGAAGAAACAGAAACAGCAGAAGAAGGCTTCAAAGCCATCAAAGCCTTAATCAGCCCCTACAGGAAAGTAACCCAGTCAGACTGAGGAGAGGAAGCTCCTTGAAAATGTCTAGTCTTCTATTTTTTCTTAACATGCATGTCTGCATGAAGAGATGTGGAAGAACCCAATGTAGGCCCAATGTCCATGACCAACTCTGGAATCTGTTCGCTAACCGGAGTAGTAGGTATGTACCAAGGGCCCTCAACACAATCAGCCATGGTTCCACTTCTTCATCCGAAATGTCTGCATTGCCTTTGAGGATGTGTCTAGGTCAGATTCCTTAATAGCTTCCGATGAGGTACTCACTGAGGAACCTGACCCAACCTCCAAACTTAACACCGGGTCTTCATTAACCTCAAGGGATACATTGGTGGAAAGAGGTGAAGCCAAAGAGGATTCAAGTCTAGGTTTGCTAAACTTTCTCTTCAAAACTGACTCAGCCAAAGGAGCCCCGGAACAAACCATAATGTCTTTTGCCAGATGTTTAAGTCATCATTTCTCTTAATAGAGATTTAAAGCTGAAAGTTGGATACGTAAAGTTTTAGGGACAAAGTCTTGATAAATGGATCAAGAAAAGTGGTTGTGGTTGTGACCTAAACAGAAAAGATAAAAATCATGGCCGTCTTTATGTGTAGTCTGCCTTTCACACCTACACTTACCCTTCCTGTATGACATGAACTAAGTACAAATGGCAGTAGCAAAGAAATAAATTCCCAGTGAGACACTTATCTGAAAGCTGGCAGCAACCAGTGGAATCAGGCGGCAGCAGATCTATGTACGAGTGAAGCGTTCCGAATGGCGGCACATAGGTTCTGCGGATTGTACGTGCGGATGTCCTTTTATGACTGACATTGTTAGCACATATGTGTAATGTCCCACATACCTTGCAGTAGCTAAAAGCTGTTTGCTGGTTGGACATTGGGTCATTTTAGCAGAGGACTTCCCACATGTGAAGAATACTGCATCATAAAAGCGAAAGACTTCTCTGGGTATGATAAGATTTTACACAACTGTTCTTTCTTTAGCTGTCAGTAATATGTTCAGTAGTGCCTTGCTATATTTGGGTTCTTCTGAGTCAGTTTCCCAGCTAATATATAGCATTTCTTTTCTCTAGTTAATCCAAATTCTTTACCTTATGTCTCTTTTAATGCCATCTGGGGATATTGTTTAAATTCTGCTAACTTCGTGCAGGCCCAAAATATGTCTTCCCAATTCTCAGTTAAATTGATTTACCATTTTTTTATTACTATTTATTTCTCCTTTGTTGACTAGGTTACACTTAGTCTACTAAAAGCCTCTTTTCAGGGAAGACCTTAGGTGTTAGCTATACTACTTAAAGAAATTTGGCCAGGACATTGGGGAACTTCCCCTACTTGTCATTGTTGCAAGTGGGACCCATTTTGCATGAGCACTTCTTGTTTCCATTCCAGGCACAGAGGCAGCCCAGGTAAACAAGGAAGGAGATAATAGAGTGGTGAGAAAAATGGAGAAGAAAGCCAATATCAAAACCAAAGAATGTGTTCAGGATTCTGAGGAGATGTTTCAAAGAAATCTGTTTGATGGAGATGAGTCAGCAAGTGATGGATTTATAATTACAACCCTCCAGTCAGTAGGGTTGCAGGATGATTTACTTAAAGAAATGGTGATGCAGAGTGAGCCAGAAAATGAAAGAGAAATTTTCGGGGGGGGGGGGGTATTATCGAGAAGATACAAAAGAAGGATGCAGAGACAATCCTGAAGAATAGCAGTGAGATGGAAAAGAAAATGTGCAGAGAAAGTAAAAGAATGTTAAAGGGGAGTAGCAGAAAAGAAGGAAATGGAAGAAAATGAAAAGTGGGAAGTACATGGTAAGGATTAAAAGTAAAGAAGACAAAGAAATGGACAGGTATAAAATGTGGGACAATTTAATAGCTCCTTTGCCTGTAAAAGTACATGAGGTAGGAGAATTTATTCTTATTAACAAAGAAACATTTTCTGACATGGAAATGGAAAGATCCAGTATACAGAATTATAACATTATATGCGTATGCTAATTGTAAAGAAAGGGAATGTTTATTTAGTCAAACTTTAGACTATGTAGTAATAAATATGAAATTATAATAATAGGAGACTTTAATTGTGATTTAAGAGGCAAGCGTAAAAAGGAAGGAAATGATATAAGAGAAATGTTCGAAGTTATAAGATGTGATAGTTTAAAACTTTGGGATAAAAGATCATAGGGTTAACAAAATGGATATTTATAGAACTGAAAAATTATCAGAAGCTTAGTTATAGGAGAAAGGGAGGTAGTTGAAACAGGATTTTCTGATCATCTTGCAGTATGACTAGAGATAAAGAAAAACAAAGACTATATAAAAATAGGCAAAGGAATACAATTGGATAAATGAGAAAGCATGGAATGAAGAAGGAAAGTGATTAGTATTATAGTTATGGACAGATCATATTTCTATGAGAGCATTTTATAAAAAATTGGTCTGAATGGTAGATAATATTTAAGGAAAAATATAAAAAATGTTTTTTTTTACATTGGCAATATGATAGAAAAGTAGAGAGAGAGAAAAATTAAAAGAACATAAAATGATACATTGGAAGAGTTTGAACACAATGATAGAAAGTACTTTGACAAAGAAAAATAATTATATGAAAGATTCAAGAAAAAAAACAAGAATTGTTATATAAGCAAATATATTTTTTGCAGGGAAAAAGAGAAGTATCAAGTTACTTAAGCAGATTAGTAAAGGAAGATGGTAGTATAATGACAGAAATAAAAATGTAAAGGAGAAACTGAAAAATTAACTCAGGAAGAGATCATGAATTGTGTAGTACAATAGATAGAGGAAATGTTTAAAGAAAAAAAGGTAGTGAAAAAACATGAAAAATAAAAAAGTTAATAGAAAAAGAGAATATTGAGTTGGAAAAGCAGATGAAGTATTAGGACAAGTAGATATAGATTTAGCTGCAGGACCAGATGGAATAAGGTATGAAATGTATAAAAGTTTAAAGGACAGGAAAAATATATATTTTTAAAGATTTTGAATGAATGGTTAAATGAGGGTTTTATGTATAAAGAATTATGTAGTAAAATATCTAAATTCATATAGAAGAAGGAATATAGAAAACAGTTAAACTGGAGATCACTAGTATCAAATAATAATGATTATAAGATCTTTATGAAAATACAAAAGAGATTTGAAATTAAAATTGAAATTATGGAAGATAGTGTATATAGTATGAAGGGGAAGGGTAGTCAAGAATTATTAATAATAGATAAATTGTGGATGATATGAATAGAAAAGAAGTGAAAATTATGATAGGTGACCTTAATACAGCATTTGATACAACTGGACATGACATTTTATGAGGAATAATGCAAGAATGTAATATAGTGAGAAAGTTAGGAAATCATTTATGTCAGTGTATAGTAATAATGAAGTAAAAATGCTTGTAAATGGCTGGTTAAGCCAAGAGGTGCAGTTGAAGAGTGGTGCAAGACAGGGATGCCCAGTGAGTTGTATACTCTTTACATTAGTTATAAATGTGAAAGTCTGTGAAATTAAATACGAAATGAAGGAGGTGGGATATATAACACCTGAAAGGTTAAGAATTACAGTTCTGTTAACATATGCAGATGAAATTATAATTGAAAAAAAAAAATTTGGATAAAATAATAATTTGCACAAATGAATGTTTAACTGTGATAGGTATGGCTTTAAATAAAGAGAAAAGTAAAGTTTTAGGTGGTGTAGTAAAGATAGGGTTATGTATTTTACAATGAATAAAATCTCTGTATTGGGTATAACATTTGGGAATACGTAAGTAGAATTCAATGGGGAAAAAACAATAGAAGAAATTAAAAGAATAAAAGCAGGCAGAGGCAAGGCTCCACTTTCTTCAGCTGATTTATTACAAGACACACAAGCGCTTTCACCACAAGGCTTCTTCAGGTGTATAAAAAGCAGCACTCAACACACCCATTCTTATACTAAGCATTAGCTAATCACATGATTAAAAAGAGAAAACTCTTAAAGGCACAAAGAACAATTGTATTCAGCCCACAGTAAAATGCATAGTAAAATATATAAAAAACTTCATTGCAAAAACCACATTTCATAAAAGCAATATTACAAAAAATACATATTACAAATACACATAAACCACATAAATGTAACAGATTATACCTACGTAATGGTCTATTTTTCAGGATGGGTCTCAATGGTACATGGTCATTAAGACCATGTCCTGTGTTAGCTCTTAATCTCACAATCCATTTGGCCTCCAGGTTCTCAGTTTGAACTCTGGTGTCACCACCCCTCAAGTTCTCATAACATTTACCTAATGCCATAAATGTAAAGGTGTGTTGATCATTCGTTTCTTTAATGTGTTTTGCTAAAGCATTGAACACACTACCCTTCTTAATATGGTATAGGTGTTCCCTGATCCTATCCCTTAATAGTCTTTCTGTCTTTCCCACGTAGAATTTACTGCATACTTTGCAAGTAGCAAGGTAGACCACATGTGAAGTATCACACCTTGCACTGGTTCTTAGTGTATAAGTTACACCAGTGTCTGGATGCAGAAACTCTATATCTTGATTTATAAATTTACAGAACTGGCACCTAGTGCACGGTTTAGTCCCTGGTGTATCCTCAGTCCTGATTTGGTCTCTGGGATTGCAAAGTCGTCGCCTTAGCGACTTCTTATTTTTAAAAGTAAACTGTGGATGTGTTCCTATCAGGTTGCTAACTTGTTTATCAGATGTCAAGATATTCCAATGCTTGCCTATGATGTCTGTGTAGTATCTTATATTTCTAGAATAGCTAAAACACATTTTAAGTGGTTGTGAGATTTGTTTCTGTTGACCCCCGTTGCATAAATCACTCTCTACCTGTTCAAAGAAATAGGGTCTGGCTTTACTGTGTCTAGAGTTTCTCACTGTCCTAATACTTTGGTTGACAAGTTTCTGGTCATAGACCCTCTCTGCTAGTTCTATATTTATCTTGTCTAGTTGTTCCTCAAAATCTGTTTCTCTAGCATTCAATCTAGAGGCCCTGTAAGCTTGATTCTGTACAACATTCCGAAAAATGTATTGAGGGTGCATACTATCTTTTCTTAGTAAACTGTTCACATGACATCCCTTCCTAAACATTTTAGTGCTCAGTGCACCATTAAGTTCTTGTATAATAGAGACATCTAGAAAACTAACATCCGTATATGAACAGTTCATGGTGAATTTAAGGAAATGTGTTTAAGCATTAATATAGTCTACAAACATCATTAGCTGTTCTATAGACCCCCCCCCCATAAAAGGAAGAGGTCATCTACAAACCTGCGAAAAAATATGATGTCATCTTTAAAGTCGCCCACGACCAAATTATCTTGTTCCCATTTGGACATTACAGCATTCGCATAACTGTTAGCACATGATGTTCCCATGGCTACCCCGTTGCATTGCCAGTAGACCTTGTCCCTGAACATGAACACATTATTCTCCAGTACCAGACCTAGTAGAAACCGTATTAGGTCCACCATATCTCTGTCATACTCCCTGGTTTCAAGCATTAACTGAGTTACACTATTAATCCCAAAATCATTTGGAATAACAGTGAAAAGTGACACCACATCAAGGGTAACTAACAGCATTTGTTGTTTACAGGCTTGTTGCTCTCTTTCACATGCAAATCTGTATAAGTCTCTCACAAAATGTTCAGTGTTCTTCAAGATATAGTCTGACCGTTTAATCAGATTCCTAAGGAATTTCTCCACAAAAATAGAAATGGACTCAGTGCACCAGTTGCTTCCAGCTACAATGAGCCTCATAGGAGGATTTTCCCTATTTTTGTGTACCTTGGGTAATCCTTGAATCACTGGGGTAGTGGAGTTAAATATAAGGAAGTATTTTAATAAATTTTCATCAATGAGACCCATCCTGGCTATTTCCCTTAGCTTGTTGTGTACATATTCAACCATTCTATTAACATGTGATAAAGTAATAACTTTATAAAATGTGTCATTAGCTAATAAAACAAGCATTCTCCTGTCATAGTCTTCCCTATTCAAAATTACAATCTGTCCTCCCTTGTCTGCAGGTGTATCATGATACATGGATTCGTTTGTAAATTATTTAATGCTGTAAATTCATCTATGGATAAATTGCACTGTCTGCTGCTACGAGGGTATAATTTTTGTTCATGAAACACTCTATAAACATCATCTAAACATAACTGTTCAAATGCAGAAACCAAAGGATTTAACTTGGGTAAAAAAGAGCTTGATTTTTTAAACATAAATTCCCCATTTTCACCATTATTAGCATACATAATTTTCAACATTAAATTGCGTGTAAATAACTTAATGTCAAATACAATTTCAGTAATGTCAGAGTCAGCAGTCGGGATAAAAGAAAGTCCTTTTTCCAACACATTATATTCATATCTAGATAGAGTATGAGTTGATAAGTTAACTATTAATTTTTGCTGTTCATGAAGGCTTTCTTTATCGTGTATGGACTCACCGTTCCTTCTGGGTGCTTCCTTTTGTTTCTGGTCATACTTCTCCATCTCTGTTGTCCATGGTTCAAGCCTCCTCTTCCTCGGCTTACAGACCTGTTCCTGGTTGGAGGAGGGAAAGTCATACCTGAAGGTCGTAGGCTTTCTAAAAAAGAAATATGGATGCCATCATCAAGATCGCATCTATTCAAAGCTTCACCAGTCACTTCTTGATGAACTTGTGCTGTGGTTGTGATAGTTTTCCTTCTTACCACTGTTGTCTCAGTCGTTGACGTGGTGCCACCTAGGTCACTAGTTATCTGAGCCCTCCCCTCATCCATTTCCTGGATGTCTTCAGGCTCTCGATTAATGGAAGTTGTCGTGGTGGCTGTCCGATTAGCGGGAACCTCAATGATGCTTCCTTGATTGGTTGACTCAACTACAGTGGTTTGAGTATTGGCCCTGTTATTATTGTTAGCCACTCTCGGCCACATAAAGACGTGGCCTCGTGAAAAATCTAGTCTGTCTCTATATAACTTTTTTAACTTGATTTGTATTAACTTGCGAGAATAGACATGAGCATTCTCAAGCATATCATTTATTGGCTTCACAATCGAAGCAGGGTCATATTTTCTACACAGATCAAGATATTTGTTCTTGATCTGAAGTAATAGTTTTGTTTCTTCTTTTTCAGCAAAGTCAGACAATAGTTTTAAGTAGCCAGCACTGGTCTGTAGATTTAATTTCTGCCATTCACTTAATAGTAAAGGGTCATAGTCTGCTTGAGCATGCATTTTAAGAATTCTCAAACCCTGAGGCACAATGCCTTCAGCAATACAAGTTTGGAGATTAAATTTCTCAAACTGTGTTCTTTTTAGTTTGAGCAAGTCTTTTTCTAACAAGAATAATTCACTTTTCAGTGCCGCAATGTCTATATTCATGCATTCATCTCCATCTAGAACAAGTTCATTATTCAGTAATGGATTAGCTTTCTCACTCACCTTAAATATAAATTGATTGACATTGAGTTCAGTCCATGTAATTTTTGAAACAGGATTATACTCCAATTCAATGCTGTCTGTTCCTGTAGGCATTCCTGTGGCCATCTCCCTGGATCCGTTGGAAAATGTAGAACCAAAAATAAGCAAAGCAGAATATAATTCCAACAGTAACCAGGTACCTCTGCAAAAACACAAAACAAATCCAAAGAATAAAAGCAGGCAGAGGCAAGGCTCCAGTTTCTTCAGCTGATTTATTACAAGATACACAAGCGCTTTCACCACAAGGCTTCTTCAGGTGTATAAAAAGCAGCACTCAACACACCCATTCTTATACTAAGCATTAGCTAATCACATGATTAAAAAGAGAAAACTCTTAAAGGCACAAAGAACAATTGTATTCAGCCCACAGTAAAATGCATAGTAAAATATATAAAAAACTTCATTGCAAAAAACATATTTCATAAAAACAATATTACAAAAAATACACATTACAAATACACATAAACCACATAAATGTAGCAGATTCTACCTACGTAATGGTCTATTTTTCAGGATGGGTCTCAATGGTACATGGTCATTAAGACCATGTCCTGTGTTAGCTCTTAATCTCACAATCCATTTGGCCTGCAGGTTCTCAGTTTGAACTCTGGTGTCACCACCCCTCAAGTTCTCATAACATTTACCTAATACCATAAATGTAAAGGTGTGCTGATCATTCGTTTCTTTAATGTGTTTTGCTAAAGCATTGAACACACTACCATTCTTAATATGGTATAGGTGTTCCCTAATCCTATCCCTTAATAGTCTATCTGTCTTTCCCACGTAGAATTTACTGCATACTTTGCAAGTAGCAAGGTAGACCACAAATGAATGTCTAACTGTGATAGGTATGGCTTTAAATAAAGAGAAAAGTAAAGTTTTAGGTGGTGTAGTAAAGATAGAGTTATGTATTTTACAATGAATAAAATCTCTGTATTGGGTATAACATTTGGGAATACGTAAGTAGAATTCAGTGGGGAAAAAACAATAGAAGAAATTAAACAAACCCATCTTTTCTAGAGAACATATAAATTATCATTCAGAAAATAGGCTTATTTGATAAATTCGGTACTGATTGGGAAAATAGTGCACTTGGCAAGTGTATTAATGTTACCAACAGTATTTGAAAAGGAATTATTGCAGGTAATGTTTTAGTTTATATGGTGTTCTAGATTAAACCCAGTAGAAAAATCAGACCCCTCTGTAGCCTCTATCTAAAAATAACTGTTCCAAAGTATTTACTTCCTGTTGCAGAACAGATCTATCTCCACAAAGTCTCTTCACTCTATTCAATTGGATCATAGCAGCATGCATCCTAAACACATTTTCCCTAACATTATGAAGGGTCAGTTGAATAGAGTGAAGAGGCTTTGTGGAGATAGATCTGTTCTGCAACACAAAGTAAATACTTTAGAACAGTTATTTTCAGATAGAGGCTACAGAGGTTCTGAATTTTCTAGGTTAAGGGATGAGATTATCAATGAGAGGATGAGTTCCCTTGTCAGTGATAACTTACAACATAGAGGTACCACACGATGTGAAGGAAAATATGGAACTCATTTAGTAGCTAGATATACTACAGATAATATGAGGGTACATGAAATTATTAATAGAAATTGGCATTTTCTTATGGCGGATAGGGATACTATGAAATTGGTTGGAGAACAGCCTAAGTTTATATATAAGAACAATCAGAATATGAAACAGATATTATGTGGTAATAGAACTTGCACTTCACCTCAAGAGGGAGAACTTGGTACTTTCCCCTGCAA